>NC_090228.1:18620198-18780198 GCF_024489055.1 Chanodichthys erythropterus
ATGGACTGAGTATTCGGACCTAGGCTCTGGATGGGACGCACATTTTAGCCGACATGTTAGGGTGCCAGGCTACGCCGCAGCCTCAGGGAAGATGAGCTGATAAGGAGAAGCCGCCACCCCTCGCGCCCCGGACCAAAGAGGGTAGCGTGTGTGGCCGCCGGACCCCGCCCCCTTACCTGGACCCATCCTGACTAAACACTGCCCCACATTCACGTTTCCCCGGCACGACAAGGACACCAGATCCCCCATTTATTTGGACACCTTTACCCCTTGGACACTTCATTCCCTTTTTGGACATTTTCATGTCTTAATTTTTGCTAAATAAGAGCCTCTCCAAGACCTAACACCACACCCAAGTGCACTGAAACTTATTCCCACGTTTTAAACTAAAGTTTTACTAGTAAAGAACTGAAAAGTACTCATAGCAATAAAGACACCAGTCATATATGTGTCCAAGAAAGTTTTATTCTACATAAGTGTGTCGACCCCTCACGTGTTGAGATCACTTGACCTCACTTGGCAACCCTGTATTATAACAGAAATAAACACAAAACGTTTTTGGAATATTCACAATGTTGATCTAGGCTATATTGGTAAAAAAAGTAATAGCGAGTTTACAGTGAAAATATATATGCCTATCCCTAGTGGCCAAAATGCTATTTCTACAATGTCCTCCTGAAAAGTATGAACTTTCTGCATTATCAGCAACTAATGCACTTTTAGTGTATGCTACAAGTATGTAAATTGGGACACAATCTCAAAATGATTAAGTTATGACCTTTTCCATAGTGACTGATGCATTGCAGAGTTGACAAAATTCTCACTAGATGAGCTTTAGGTTAAATACTTTACTCACTCTCAGATTAGCTGCTCTCTTTGTAAGATTAGAAGCTCTGTTTAAAATTAGTCTGTTTCTAATCTCACTCGACCTCTCCTCTTTTCCATTCCACTACGTCCCCTTATCTTCCTCGATCTACGCTCCCCTCTGGTTTTTAATACCCTCCAATATCTTCAATTCCATAATTGACTCTTCAAACGTTTGGCTGCAGCTAAGTAACACAAGTAATTAATTGAATTGCAGCGTGGAGGCAGGTGCGCAGGGCTGCATTAGCATGGTAACTCAGGCAGGCACTGAGGGGTGCAGGAAAAGAATGGAGGTGAAAATGAAGCAGAAGAAGTGAGAATGGCTACTTTCTTGTGAAATTGATAGCCTGAGCGCTGGTTCTTGTCAGACATTTTGGCAGCTTCTCTGCATTTAGTGCAAATGACTGGTGACAATTTTATTGAAAAATAACAGCCTGTAATCTTGACTTTCAAGGAATTATGATTTCACCGCTACATGGATAAAGTTATCACTCAACTGTCATCTCATGTCATTAAATACCACAGGAAAATTGGTGAGGACATATCAAAGTGTGAATGTTGTGACTTTACGCTGTGAATCTATGGTAAGCATCTCAACAAGACTCTGGTTTCAGTTCAGTAAAAGCAGTTTGGAGCAAGCACAAACATCTTGCCTCAAACAAAACATTATGAATTAGATGCATGATGAGTCATTGGGTGGGCATCTGTTCAATTATTGCCTTTTTTGTAAACAAGTACAACTTTCCAAGGCGGATGATTGTTGAGGAGCACAATTCTTTGAAGTGCCTGGAAGACACTGTGTGCGAACTCACTCTGGTGTTGTTCCTCTCGGCCTTCAGCTCTGAAATCTCCTCCTCCTTCTCCAGCAGCTGTTCCCTGCAGGCATTCAGCTCTTTCGTCAGGGCGGCAAACTCCTGCAAGACACCAAACAGATATTTGAACACATGCACAGAGTGAGGGGACACAGGTTTGCTAAAGGACAGAGAGCATCTGTTGAGATTCTAAAGTGTGTAACTAGTGGACACTTTGTTATCCCATAAGGCAGGGTGTTCATTTCCACTCCAAAAGAGCCACTGTCCTGCAGAACACACCTGAACCAAATAATAATGGTCTTTGGGATTGCTAGAAACTTTCAGGCAAGTGTGTTTAGGCAGGTTGGAGCTGAACCCTGCAGGACATTGTCCCTCCCAGAGCAGGATCTAACTTCCATAAGGCAACAAGAATTGGGGCGTCATATAAAATAAAATGGTGGAGAACACACCTTCATACCTGTAGACCACATTTCATCAACAGTCTGGAATTTCTACAGTATCAAATTCAGTACACACTACAAAACAGTTTGAATTTGGACACTTTTATGCCATGAGTTAAGGGAAATGACAACTAAATGAAAATTTTCACTTCAGGGCAAGCAGAATCCCACACAAGTTAAAGGTACAGATTCAATGTACTCATGGTAATCTGAATTCAGTGTCACTAAGAGGATTTCAGAAATGGCAGGAATGGGGCCAGGAATTGACTAGGGTCTGTATATGGAACAAGACGTCAGTGGTGATGAAACTGTTTTGAAAGCAAACGTCATGAAAAATACAGATTGAAGTCACCCTGCAACCCTATAACCTCAACCACAAGCTTGGTAACAGTTTAATAATAAGCACAATGACTCATCCCAGTGACAGGCAAAAGTTAAAAAAAGGACAATGAATCAAGACAGAGCCAAAAGTATACCTATTTGAATGTACTATGACATTAAGTGACAATATGTTTTACTGTTACAGTAGCCTTCATTCTCCTCTCAATTAAGACTGAGTGGGCAATTAATGTGCCACATTTCTTAAATCTAAAGGCTGGCCAACACTACAAGATTTTTAAAATCTTACCAGACTAAAAATGTGAGAGACCACAAATATGACGATAAAAAATGTTTATTCCTATAGTGTGTGGAGTGCCACGATGTGACCAAGATGGCAAACCACACACTAATAGATTCCATTCACAAACAACCAAAGTCCCGACTGTGAACACGGGAAAAATCTCTCACGGTCAAACATGGCAGACGGCAGGCAAGAAGAAATGGCGATAATAGTGTTTGGACTGTTTTTTACAGAAAATTCATGGAAAAAAAGAAAAAGGTTTGGATGAAGTCATGTTATACTTCCGTCAGCTCGCTTTCTGATTGGGTATTTCGTTACACAAGACAATCTACAGAGTGTGTGCACGTCTGTCTTTGGGGTTGGATATTTATCGGCACACCTCCAACATTCTTCTGAGCAGATTCAATCACTCTTAACACACCTCAACCACAGGAAAATCTGATAAGATAATCTGTAAAACCATCAAGATAATAAGGACTTTACTTACAAATTTTTTGGAAGGGGAGAATCGGGCCCAAAAACGGCCCTATTAACTTGTAGCTTTATGGGCATCACAATTTTCATGATGGATAGGGGTACAGCCAGAAAAAATCGAAACTTTTGGACTATAATCTCTACCATGAATTTGGCGTTTGATTGATGGCTAGGATCAGAGGTCTTATTTAAATAGGCAAGAGCAGAAATCTCTACAACGGACACCTCGATTGATAAACATGAACTTGGTGGACTATGACAAGCCTGTCTCGCAACCACCAGACAGGAGGGATTGGGATCATGCAAAGGTAGCTGTCTAGGACAATAACTCACTGTAGCATTGATCTAAGCTTGCCCTCTGCTGCAAGGCTCCTCTGATTATAGAGTGATAATTAAACAGGACTCAATCCAGCTGGCTATCAAAGACCCCAGTAGAAGTTTTGTGTTAGTTGGTGAGGCATTGCATTGAGTGTGAACTCATTGTATGAGGCTGTCTTCCATCATGTATCTTAACGCAACCACCACCTCTTGCTGTGATAATATTGATGTGGCATTATAAAAGACAATATACGTGTGAGCAAAGTATCCAGACTTGATGTTGTAGCTCTGCCTCAAGTAAATCCCGTTTGAAATCTTCAAAGTACAAATAAACTGGGATCCTAGAGTTTGCATTCTGGGAAGCTCTAAGATTCATCGCTGTGAACATGCACACCAGCGATCACATGCAGACAAACAACAAACCAGCTCTACATGTGCTAGAATTCCAATCAGTTAGGATCAAAACTTCCCTCTAGTGGCTCTGCCTCTGAAACAAACCTCCCCGAAGTGTTTTCTGAAGTCAAAGGTTAGTGTTCTAAGATCAAACCAAATTCACGGCGCAGGGATCCTATGCTGCCCTTAGGTGGTAAATGTGGGTTGGGTAAAGCATTGGGTATATTTGGAGCAATAGCCAATACATTGTATGAGTCAAAATTATCGAATTACCTTTTATGCCAAAAATCATTAGGATATTAAGTAAAGATCATGTTCCATGAAGATATTTTTGTAAATGTAAAAAAAAAAAAAAAAAAGATCCCCTCAAATCCAGATTTTCAAATAGTTGTATCTCAGCCAAATATTGTCCTATCCTAACAAACCATACATCAATGGAAAGCTTAATTTAAAATAATTTAATCCTAATTAAATTATCCTTATGAATGGTTTTGTGGTCCAGGGTCACATATTTCATTACTGGACAATCTACCATGTGTAAAGACATCAAGAAATCAGGACTAAATATAGAATTTTCACACTTAAAATAATTTAGGATGATTTTTAATCCTTGGAAAACAAAGTCCCAGGATTACCTTTGGCTAAATTTTTCACACTGTTTCACACATTTTACACCGATTATCGATGACACCGCAATTCAGCACAAACTTGTTCTGAACCAGGGCTTCGTAATTTATAAGCAAAGTTGTGTTAACCCAAATTATAAGCGGAAGCCAGGGTCAACTGACTCAAGATCAAAAAAGAAGTCAACCTGGGATTAAACGTAGATTGAAAAGATCCACGTGTAACAACATGACAAATTTCCAGCAGAGTAAACTGTTGTGCACAGCCACAAGAAAGAAAAGAAAATCGCAAATAAGATCTCCACTGTTTCTTCTTAAACATCTCAACTGTTTCCCTTAGAAATGAGATTAAATGGAGCCATCAGATTATTTTTCCTAATGAGGTAATGAGAAGAAGCCAGGAAGGATTCAACCAGAATATCTCATGAAAAGCAACTTAATTCCTCACCATGGTTATCCCATACACAGACGGCGCCAGGGCCTAGAGGGCCACTGCTGGCAGATGCCCATTATGGGCATGTTGACGACACTGCTGTCTAGCAGAAGTCACTCGGTTCAGATTGGCACACACGTCACTGTGGATGAGTTAGCAAAGCGTTAATTAAAAAGTGTTGATTAGAGATGTGGTGGTGCAGAGGTGTTAGTCTAAGGGGAGAGACAGGCATAATTACAACATGTTCTACACCGCTTTAAACAAAGATGAGAGAAAAAAAACTGGATAAACATGTTAAAATGTTCCAGACAGGGTGTCAATGTTAATTTTTACCCAGTTTTAAAGAGGTACGTTTTAGATTTATCAATGTAATGTAAGGAGAGCTGTTAAATTATTACCTCCTGGGGTGTTACCATGGCAAAGTCGTGCATACTAACAGTCCTTTACTTAGACTTTTTACAGGTGAGCTGGAAACCCAAAAGAGTGGTGTTCAATAAAAAAAAAAAAAAAAAAATTTCAAACCCGTTACTTTTTCTTCCCAACCATGTAAAACAATACATTTAGAACAATGTCCACGCTGCTTTTTTTCAATACAACAAAAGTTTATGGCGATTGGGGTCTGTCAAGATCTAAAAAAGAGCAAAAACATCATAAAAGCGGTCCATATAACTTATGCGCTATATTAGGGCTGGACGATTAATCGAAAAGTAATCGAAACCAAAATTCAGAACCTCTAACCGACGTAATTTTCCCATGTCGGTTATTTCGTTTTTTTAATCCTTCCTCCTTAAAAACATACTACCGCATGTGTAGCCATGTGACTCTGCCCCGTCCAGTCAGTGGCATGGGAGTGACACGGAGGTGAATGCAGAGTCAACACACAGAGACGGCGCACGAACAGTGAGCCTTTGCGTATTGACTAAACTTTGTCAGTTGTATGTGTTGTAAGGTTTGCCAGTTTGGACATTCAAGCAATTTTAGACGATCAGATGTATATTATTATATCGAGTGTACAGTCCTCGTGCAGCTGCATTGTGATACAAACAGTAGCTGCACAAAACGTGAAGATTGCGCGCACACTTTAGTGTGATTTATCACTAAAGTAGCAACAAACTCAAAAGTTGTTATAGCATATATTTTTCTACTTTTGAAGTAACTATTCACAATTAATATAGACGAGCAGACTGTGTGGCGAGCAGGGTGGGCGAGAGCCGTGAGGGAACGGCGCAAGGCCGGTGACGCGAGAGATAATGAGCTCCACCTGCGAGGCGCACCAGCCTTGAGTCTCTCACGGAGGAGCTCCGGAGGTATAAAAGGAGGAGCGGAGACAGTGAAGGACGAGAGAGGACCAGGCCTGGACTTTATTTTATGTTTTATTATGTTTGTGTGGCCGGCAGACGTCCGCGAGGGTCTGCCGGCATTACTTTCATTTTGTATTTGTTTATTTTGAATTAAAGTTATGTTTAACGTTCGCCGGTTCCCGCCTCCTTCTTCCTTATCTACGAACTTTGTTACAGACGGTATGACTAATTCACACACGTAATAGCTCTCATTACGTTCTGGTACTGTGCTAATTTATCTTTAACGGATTTACAACGAGCAGAAATCTGTAAGAAATGTTACGAACCATAGATAAAATAACTGCTGAAAGTGAGCTATGTCATGTCAGATCACTCTTTCAATAGGAAAAAAATATTCCACCTTTAATAATCAAGCATATTTACAGTACAAACATTGTAAGTGAACTATGAGGGTAAAAAACAAACAAACAAACAAAATAATTAATCGTAATCGAGGTAAAATGTTCAATTAATCAAGGTTTTGATTTTAGGCAATAATCGTCCAGCCCTACGCTATATTACAGGTCTTTGAAAGATGTACAACAGATTTGTGCGAGAAACTGACTTAAGTTTAAACAATAATTAAAATCTTCCACTCCGCAATAGCTCTAAAATGTAATTTACATTTATTCAAACATGCTGTGTAAAGACATTAACAATGCTAAGTGACCTCATTAGACTGATTGAGCGATAGAAAGTTTGAATATGCAGAAGTGTGAATGAGATAGAAGCTAATTACATTTTTAATTCTTCCCAACACAAAACCATCTTATATTTTGAGAGCTGGAATATAAGTCATATGGACAACATTTATTATATTTTTATGCTATTTTAGAGCTTGACAGTCCCTGCTCACTAAAAAAGTTTTGTTATAAGGAAAGAAGCGTGAACATGTTTTCCCAGAAGAAAAAAAAAAATCAAATGGGATTGGAACAACATGATGGTGAACTATTCATTTAACTCCATTTCATATCTAAAAAGGCACCAAAACTATGTAGGTTAGCAATCTCACACTGACAGCATCCTCGGTGTAAAGTCTGAATGACAAAGACCGCCCCATTTGAAAGGCAGATGCAAGAACTGCATCATGGAACTAGACCAAACCTGGTCTTCCCCAAGGAAATCAGTTTGAGAAGTTTGGGTCTGACAAAGCCTACAAAGAAATTTCTCGAAGAATGCCAACCAGTCGTTGTGAAAGCCCCGTCACTTGTCATTCACTCTATTTGGATTGACTCAAAACACTCTTTTTCAGCTGAATAAAACACACTCCTGGGAGCAACGGGCTGTTTAAAGCATGGAATGGATGGAAGACTGAGTGGGGCATGCACCTTAAAAACTCAGAGAGAGTTTTTAAGGCTTTAAATCAAACATCCTATGTAACAATAACCTTCAAATGCACCTGCGGCTTTTGAGAAACACTCATGTAAAGTGGCAGGATAGAGCATTTCCATAGTGCAGCACAATAACTAATGAAATAAAATAAAAACTGCAGAAGCAAGAAGCCACGCTTCATCATAAAAAATCAAAAACTATAGAGACAGACAGAAATTTTAACAGCTATATGGATGATATACAACCACAGACCCATTAAACTCTAGATTGAGGATGTGTACTGCGTTTGATGAATCTTTAATGGAGGCTGTAAAGCTTTATTTACAGAATGTCCCATGGGGCACATGCAATCTCACAGATGTATCGTGTGGCGAACAGAGCTCCTGTCTTTGTCTGTGTTGCACGCAAGGCTTTCGAAACTAGTTCTTTAGATGCTTTAACAGCAAAATTCTCAAAAATTATGACGCAGTTGCTCAATGAACCCTGTTCAAAAAAAAAAAAAAAAAAAAAAAAGAGGAAAAGAATACATGCTTGTAGAATTGTCGTAGTAACAAATTATCACTAGTCAATACCAATATCAGTAAAATTTCACCATTCTCGATACTAATTCCGATATCATTTCTCATCTGCTTCCACTCCTAACAATCCAATGTCAACGCGGCGGCATTACACAAGGCGGTAATAGGCATTTTGGTTGTATCTGTATTAAACCCTTACACCCTGCAATAGCAAAAATCTGCTCTGAATTGCATAAACATTTGGAGCCAGGCAGTTCTGACTGGCCCCAGATCAGTAAAGCACCTAACCAGAGCTAACCAATGACATTAGAAGGCCTATATAACCATCAGCACTCAGCATGACTCCTTTAAATATTCAGGAAGGTCACATATGAATCTATCATCTCTTCAGAAAGCAAAACCTTTTTTTTTTCGGAATGTTTTTTACAGAAACAGGCCAAAGTCAGCATCTATACAGGGGTGCAGATATAAAAATACACTGTAAAAAATGACCGTGATTTTAACAGTAAAAGACTGTAAAAATGCTGCGGTAAAAAACTGTCAATTGGTTTACAGAAAGGTTCCGTACTATATATGGTGAATATCTGTAATAGATCTAACGGTACATTTAATGTAATTTTACGGTAAAATACCATTAAATTCACAGTTTTTGGAAGTGAAAAATATCAATTAATTGTAAAATTTACAGTGAAAAACTGTAAATTGACATTCCCACAATTCCCTGCGTTACACTTCATATTTGATATATTTTTGTTGAAATAACTCTGTTTCTTCTTAGTTTTTCTAATTTTTTTCTAATCAGTTATGTACATTAGGGTTTTTATGTTACATCTAATGTTGTTAAACATTTTAAAAATTTCATGCATGTTACCATGATGGTGTTTAGTGTGTGTGTGAATGACACTTTGTGCACCTTCTATATGTTAGTGTTGTCCTTCTCAGCTTGTGGAAAAACTTTGATTTATCATGTGACTCTTATCACCACTGTGTTTGGTGACTGTCAGTGTATTATAAAGGTACAAAACAGATATTAGTACTTCATTAGGTTGGTAAATTAACATTATATCAGTTAATGAAATACGTTATTTTACCGTAAATTTAACAGATTTTTTTTACGTTGCTACTGTATTTTTTTACGGTAAAGTTCTGGCAACCACAGCTGCCGTTTTTTTTTTACCGTAAATTTTACTGGCATTTTTTTTTACAGTGTATGCTTATTTCCAATTAAAGTGAGAACAATGTTTCATAATAATGTCTCAAACTGTTAATTAATAAGAACAGTGGCAAAAACTATATTCTTTTTTAGGGGGATGATGCATTCAACAGTTTATTATTAAATTAAAACAAACAATGCTATGAGAGGACAACTTTAAATTAACACTCTAATCGTTCATTTTTAATTGCCTTGAAAACCTAATGCAAAGCACTTGATTCTTCTCAATCCAAGGCAATTTGTAACACAGGCCTGACGGCGCACATCCTGTAAAAACCATCTCTCTCTCAGCAGGAGGATGGCTGTTTATGTTAAATCTGCATAAATCCATCAGCAACCCACAGCCACGTCACAAACCCACTCCAGCGCTGTATGAACCCAGGGTCTGTGAGATGGGGTGACCACTGGGCTTGATTTACTCTGACCTTTGGATGTAGAACTCAGAGAGGTCAACACTCGGATGTAGTGCCGCCCATAAATCTGCAGAGGGGGTAATTACCAACCAGGGATTTAGCGCTTCTCATGGGCGTTAGAGGCTAATTCTGTCCTTCTCGTGACAGTCGTTAGAAAGCACAGAGGACCGGTGTGACAGCGCAAAGCTGCTATTCTGGTTGATCCACAGTTAAATCAAGAATAAGTACCATGTTGAAGGAGTGATATTAAAGTCTGCTGATGCAATAGTTTGCAAGCTCTATTATTAATATTACAAACCCTTAACCCTAAATATTACACTTCAGCAGATAACTAACCCCCTATTGTTTGTGATGGACATGAATGATATTTCAAATTATGTGGCTTGTTGAGGAGAGGTGCGCTACTAAAAGTATAATCAGACTTACAATTGTAACCTGTTGGACGAGATATCCCATAGACTTTTCAGAAACAACCCAGAAGACCCTATGAAACACTGTGGAAACCACTCACAACAGTCTTGTACATCTTAGCATTGTGTGAATGGGTTTTTCCATCAGAAAATTTAAAAAACAAGTCAATTTGTGATGCATCTAGTGATAAACATCATGATTTAAAAAACAAAAAACAAAAACTGAAAGCAGCAGGTTGCGTGGAGCTTAAAAGAAGCTAGTTGATTCCAGTTTTGCGCTGTCTTTAAGGAAACAAAACCCAGCATGCTCTAGCAGCAACCCACAGTGACAACACAGCTTGCTAACTTCACTTTAATAGCAGGAGACAAAAGGATGACAAGGACAAAGCAATGATAGTGAGAGGAGAGTAGTAGAGAAAATTAGCCCACACCCTAGTCCTTTCCAATGCAAAACAAAGGTCAGATATTTGCAATGACCTTTATATTTCCCCTGTGAAACATGTTTTGCAAGTGTTTTAATGGGGAAATCAACAAATCTCTGACTTATTCATAAACATATGCTGCATTTATTTTTCAAGAAACCATTCTTAGCATTGCAGGGCACTAGAGCTGAGGGCGAATGAGAACACGGCCCCACCCTTGTGTAATGAGTGTCACACATTCTCAATTTAAAACCAATCTAGTGGAGCAGTCAGGCAGCAGAACACACACACACACACACACATACATTCTGCAAATGTCAGCCCATGCATCACCCATTAACCAGCTGTGAATACCACCAATGAACAAGACGAATGGAGTCTGAAGTTGCTGACTTTTAAAGAGAACCCATCTGATCAAGCTAAGCTTCAGAACAGATAGATATTTAGAAAAGATAGAAAAGATATTTAGAAGAATATTTGTAACCAAGCAGATCTCAACATTGACAACCATAGTATTATTTTTTTTTTCCTGTTATGGTAGTCAATGGGGGGCGAGATCTGCTTGGTTACAAACATTCTTCCAAATATCTTTCTTTGTGTACAGCAGAACAAAATTAATTTATACAGGTTTGGAACAACTTGAGGGGGAGTAAATGATGACACAATTTATTAAACTATCCCTGTTATGTCAAGTTTCACTGAAATCATTTACGAATCATGTCCCAATCATTGTGTTTCACTCAAGGAGCATTATTTGAGTGGCACATAAAGTTGCTGGTTATTTAGAGAATTCCAAATCAGTGACTTGCGAGGTTCCATATAGAATGCTCTCTTAGAAGGCAGCTGCTTATGTAGGCGGTAGACAGAGCTCCCGACATATGTATCTGCTATAAAAGTCAGCCTGCCTTTGAAAGTGGATGAAACCGGAAAACAATAACTGTCAGATCAGATAACCACAGTGAATGTCTCTGTATAAGGCAGATAAAACAAAAGGGCGAACGGCAGTATAAGTACCCATAAATCACCTTTACAAGCAGGCGTGAGAAGCCATCGTGATTGCTTTAAGAATCTTTACTTGTGAGAGTCTGGTGAGAAATCCTTCCGGAGATCGTTCAAAGATGAGCTAATCAGAGACCGAGTCCTGATAGGCAACGTAATTTAGTTGATAAAGCAGGTAAGGAGATATACATGCCTAAATCATCTCTGCCTGCTCTATTTCAACATGTTGAGCAGATATAAAGCAGGGTAGAACAGAATCTTAATTCCAAGCCACACAACTAGGACAGATGGTATTTGCATCCATGATTTTCATGTGATGTTCCCACAGAATAAATGTACAGTCCCTGTCGAGAACAACCTGATGCTGAAGGCTACTAAAAAACTATCAAAATGTTGTGGCTTTTGATCAATGTCTGTTAGTTTTGAGGCCATTTCTATGCTAGATGAATGCAAAAATGTATATTGTTGTCTCATTTTGTACACTAAAATATAAATTTGTCTAGTAAAAATTTACTTTTCCCTTAAATTGTATAAACCGCCTTTCTTGTAGCAACAGCAAGTAGCAAATCCTGATTTGATAATGTATCAAAGTATTGGATGCATTTGGCATCTGTGAAAACAGTCAATTGGTTCAGAAGAACATGGCAGGAATTAAATCACAGTGAAAGTATTTCCACATAGCTTTCTTCCATGGCATAAGCAGTCTAGTTAGCTAGCCTATCCTATATCCTGACCCAATTTCCTGTTGTTATTGTTAACTAAACTATTGTTAATTGTATTTTTACAGTGTATACAATTGTATTTTTTTGCTTTAAAATATAAATTACCCCAAGATTTACTCACCCTCAAGCCATCCTAGGTATATATGACTTTCTTCTTTCTGATGAACACAATCAGAGTTATATCAATAAATATCCTGACGCGTCCAAGATTTATAATGGCAGTGAACGGGACCAATGAGTATAAAGCTCAAGAAAGTGCATCCATCCATCACAAACGTACTCCACACGGCTCTGAGTGGTAAATAAAGGCCTTCTGAAGCAAAGCAGTGCATTTGTGTAAGAAAAATATAAATTTTTAACAAGTTATAAAACAATATCTAGCTTCCGACAGACCGCCTTCCTGTTCAGCGTAACTGACATGCTTTTTTCGTAAGTTGAAAACGGAAGCCGTAGGACGTACGGCGAGAAGCATTTCACGTTCTTCGTATGCTGAATACAGTAGGCAGTCTGGCGGAAGCTAGATATTTTACGTTATAACTTGTTAAATATGGATATTTTCATAAAAATATCCATTAAATATGGATATCGCTTCGCTTCAAAAAGCCTTTATTAACCTCCCGGAGCCGTGTGGAGTAAATTTATGATGGATGGATGCACTTTCTTGAGCTTCAAACTCATTGGTCCTGTTCACTGCCACTATAAAGCCTGGATGTGTCAGTGTTATTAATATAATACCAATTGTGTTCATCAGAAAGAAGAAAGTTATATACACCTAGGATGGCTTGAGGATGAGTAAATCTTGGGATAATTTATATTTTAAAGTGAACTAATCATTTAACCACTAAACTGCACCAACACAACCATGTTTTGGGATTAAACCTACAACTCTGGTTAACAATCCAGATACATAACCATTTAGCCAAATCATCCCACATATCCAACTCTATATGTTCATCACCAGCAATCCATTCAGTCAACTGAAAGACATTGCGCTAAAAATTACTTTTGTCATTCTCTCTCTTTTTTTTTGGAGGCAATTTTCTCTTTTGGATGAGAGGAGCAGTGGGCCCAACGATGGCCATTTGCACTTGGGTGACCTTTGCCCTCACTTTATTCTGTCTCTCAGTCAGTCTCTTCGGAGGTCCGTCTATAAAATCAGCCCATTTCATTGGCTTCCTGATGCTGGGGCCACACTGATACCTTTTCTTATTACACTCTACTTTAGAACAAAGGACTCACTTGAAAAATGAGACCACAGAGAACGTGTTTTGGAAAAAAGAAAGAATGTCTCGTATCAGGCGCAGATGGGTCTCCCCCTGAGTTAAGTTGAAAAATGCTGCCCAATTGATTTTACACAGCTGCACCCCAGGAAGCCAAAGATGGTGTTACTTTCCAAAGAAACAACTTGAAACATAAAATTGTTGTTGACAAATTACTGAACCATTGAAAGAAAGCTAAAGTGCAGCTACTACAAACTGTGGATAATTGATTAATTGCCTGCAATTACAGCATCCATCATCCCCCAGCTTTGGCACTATAACTGATTTCAGGGCAGTAGTAAGTAAAACAGATCAGCCGATTAACACAGCAAGTCATTTAAATTGTACTCTGACGTGCAGAAAATGCATTGCATTACCATTGGTTCAGAGCGCTCTACAAAATCAAGCATTGAATTCAAGACTGTCCCGAGATTGCATAAACGTCATGTTTAATGTATCATGGCCTCAGGAAATATTCCGAAATGACAAGTTTTATACAAGACAGCACAACTGTCAAAAAATGCTGGTAAACATTCATTTGGTGGTGTTTGCCCTGCAAAAAAAACACGATGTTAGGGTGTTGTGGTGGATACCAGGGCCTTGCGATGCACTTTCTAGGGTCAAAAATGTTTTAAGGTACCCTAATTCAAGTCATTGCATGCATGAATTGCATTTTTGATGTATTTAATGTAAATAATCTGATTGGCTGCTATGGTGTAGCTAGGTAGTTTGCTTACTGGTCCAAGACAAAAGAGCTCACCCTGACGTCTCAACAACAGTCTGGTCTCCAGATTTAACTCAGGTCTCTTGTTTAATTTTATAAAACATATGATTTGAAGCAACAATCATAACTTATCAATCAACCAAAGTTTTATACTTAAGGTTAGGGTTTTATTCAAATCAAGTAATAGAGATGGTTACATTAGAAACCACCATTACAAATCAAGTCCAAAAACATGTATCACTAAAAGTCCAGATGACCAAGATAAAACATTTGACTTTTGTGTCTCCAGTCTTCACAAACTTCACACGCCAGCGTTTATTAAACCGTCAAGACTTCTGACGATATTTACAATGTTGTTTAATCCGTGGATTTGACATACACTCTGATCCACATTTCTTGTCGGCGTTAACAGCCTCTCGTCGTGCTCTGAGCTTATCTGCTTTGCCCAGCTTGTTCTCCCATAGACTGCGATTGGCACTCGGCCGGCCCGTGTCATGAGAGCCTAACATAAATTGAAGGCGTTCTAAGGCAATAAAGTGTTTCAGCCGTTGTGACACACTGGGAAGTTCCCTGTGGATAACGGCCGGCCGTCACACGAGACGAGACGGTCTGTAAATAAAAGTCGCCTGTGTCTTTCCAGACTGTGTCTAGCCAATAAAGTTTTAAAGGTCAGGACGTACTCAGTCTTGCCACCTAGAGTTATGCCCACTATTAGGCAAAGTGGTGCAATGCTAAATCAGATCTGTACACTGATAGACAGGATACACACTGGCACACTTACAGCCAGACACACACACACACACACACACAGGTAAGAGGCAGGAGTGTTGCGGCCTGAAGCAAGTGTTCACTCTGTATTAGCGTGATGTCCGGTGCTGTGAATCTCTGGCATTTTCTTAAAGGTCTTCTAGTACAGGGGAGGATCCGTTTAGGTTTTTGTGTCTTAAAAACATCTTGGGCAGATTCCATTTGAAAGATTGCATCACTATGTTCTACAGGGAAGAAAAGCTGAAGTGGGCATCTGAAGGGCATTACTGGATATACTGGGCCGCCATATATCACTCTTACTTTAAGGCCGTGTGTCCACCAAAGTGTTTTTTTCAGCTCCGAGCGTACTTTTTCAATTGTTTTCAATGGGAGCGCAGCGTTTTTTAAACACCAGGAGTGTAACGAGGCGCTGAGCGTCTTTTTTACGCTCAAGCGCTGAGAGCTCGGCGTTTTTTACTGGTCGCCTCGAGTTGAAGAATGTTCAACTTTGAGTAAAATGCTGCGCTCATCACTGTCACTTTTTAACCAGCCATCCAATCAGAGCGGAGGAGGGGCGGGACAAATACAACACCGGCCAACTGATATTCCGTATCATAGCAACAAAGCGTCTCAACGGAAACAAACGCTACGCTGCAGAAGCGCTCTCAAGCGCTCACAGACGGGCAGAGCACCCAGCGTTTTCAGCTGGCTAAAAACGCTTTGGTGGCCTAAGACTGTTAAGAATGTTGTGGCAAATAAAATTTCCGCATGACTTTAATTCAAATGTACTTAAATTACTTAAATTGTGTACCATACTGTTTCTACGTGTTTAGTAAAATCGAACAAATGAGTAAATGTGGAAAACATATCTATAAGAAATATATTCTGATGACAGTCCTTGGGTGCAAGTGAGCAACAGCAAGTGAACTAGTGAAACCTGGATCATTCTTCAAACCGGGTAAATGGAATCCTGTACATTCCTAAACCCTGGGTTAGCATTCTGCATATTTGCAGTATCAGTGGCATTGATTGGACAAAAGCAGCACGTGCCTGTTTCCATAAAGGCATAGAATTGAGCATGTTCATATTATATATTGCCGACTTTACTATTTTTATACTCAGTGCTTGAAGTGGAAAAATAAGTGTCGGTACAACCAATGCTCAGTTCAAAATGCGTTCATGGAGAAGGGAGTGTGCAGTGCCACATGAGAGGGTCTGTATGTGCAACATGTCAGAAGTGTCGGTACGCAAGGAAAACTTGCGGTACGCTAAAGGTAAAAATAGAGAAGTGCCGGCGCGTATCGACCCACTTCGAGCACTGTTTATACTGAACTTTTCAGACTAAAGGTAAGAAAGAAACAGTCTCTTATTATTATCCCATGATTTACTCACCCTCAAGCCATCCTAGGTGCATGAGGGTGAGTAAATCACCCCCCCCCCCCGAAAAAAGAAAAAGAACCCTATTTAAAACTTTATTAACTATGATAACTAGCTTCCGTACAGATGCCTGTACGCATCGATTTGCGGACAGAGGATAGAGCAAAACAAAACACCGGTTCCGAATTAGAAGTCTAAAATGATGTGATGTTTTAAAGAGAAATGTCGGAGGATTTTGATATAAGAGAAGAGGAGCTTGAGTTTGTTGGCCAGCCGTATTTGTTTGAACCACGAGAGACGATTAAGCTTACGATACTCCTACTTCCTACGTCATACATCGCTTCAGGGGTTACTCATTTGGTGCAAATCGACTTGCGTAGCATGCGTACAGTCATCCACCGGAAGCTAGTTATTTGAATTTTAAAGTTTTAAATATGGATATTTTTCTTACAAAAATGCATTGCTTTACTTCAAAAGGCCTTTATTAACCCTCTGGAACCACATGGATTATTTATAATGGATGGATGATTTTTTTGGGCTTTAAAACTCCCCTCCCCCTTTCACTACCATTAAATGGTTTGGAAGATCAAGGATATTCTTAAATATATCTCAGATTGTGTTTGTCTGAAAGAAGATATACACCTGTCTATATACACCTAGGATGGGTTGAGGGTGAGTAAATCATGGGATAATTTTGTTGTTTTTTTTGAGTGAGCAAAAAGCAGGGTTTCGTAACTGTGTGAAAAGCCCTTGAGGGATATAAAAATGTAAATAAAAAAAACATATACAAATTTTTTTTACGGAAATAGAAACCAAGCATACAAAAACATCCAGTTTTTTTTCCACCTTGTTAAAACAAATAATTTTTTTTTTCAACATGGTTCACCATTTGCAACTGTATAATATTATTTTTGCATGGTTAGGACACCTTGTTGAAATTTGCTGGCATGTTTGGAACAAATAAAGCAGTCTATTTTATAGTTATTAAAACTCTTGAATAAGCTAGCAATAATAAGTTAGCAAATATAGCAAATAATCTAATATAACAAATAAACATTGACAAACACATACATACAGTAAATCAAACATGGTAAATGGAAGCTTAAACATTAGGGGTATGACGGTACATGTATTCGTCCCGAACTGTCACGGTATGGTACATACAGTCAAACAACAAATCCAGTCGGTCACAGACATTCCACAATGCAATCCAGAAGGGGGCACCTGCAGTAATGCAACGCTGCTTGCTAACCGCTACAACAGGAAAAAGCACCAAAGAAGAATAGACAATATATGCTTAGATGTTTATGTATAATCTCTCAACTGGAGAGATACAGATACAGTGTTTCAACCATGGAAAGACATCAATAAAACAGCTTGAGAATAATATCTCACGTAGCATTACATTTACCTCAGGCAAGTCATTTAGTGTCCACAGCATATTAGTTTACTGCTGTGCCAAACCCGTACCAAAGTTTTGGTGGAATGGACTTTCAGTGGAGGGAGAGATGAACAAATGTCTTATGGTATAGAGTGATTTGAGGGTTGTAAAGTGATGACAGAAATTTCTATTTTGGGCGAACTATCCCTTCAAATTGTGTACAGTATAAATTTCTTCATCTTTGGTAAAAACAAACAAATAAATAAACAAACGTGAAAATACATAAGCAAGTGAGGGTTTTTAAAATTGTAAAAAAATAACATGTTGAAATAAAGTAATATCTAGCTGACTGTTTTTAATTATACAGCATATTATACTGTAATTCTTTACACCAATCTGTGGATCAGCACATGCTCAATGGAAAAGAAATTGATGATCACATACGGCAAATGCCAAACCACTTTCTCACAAACTCACACACTTAGACATGCTTCAAGCCCCACAGGAGCTCTGCAGGACTCAACATCACAGCGGCACGGATGGCTCCATTTGGGAGTCCATTAAACCACTAATTCACCAGTTATTTTTAACATTGTTTTTGATTCTAACAGACTTTCATTTTCAAAAGGCACGAGTTGCTTTGTGGGAGTGTTCTTCTTACAGCCGAAATTAGTGAAAGTTCAGAATTGGATCTACTGTCTTTAGGTGGGTTTATTCCCTTCTGCACCATCAGGAACATCTCTAGAGATTTAGGAGGTATTGTTTTCCTGCTGGGAATCCATTTAGACCCTCTTTGCTCCTCCATATTTAGATTTCTACTGCAGTTTGCTGCACAGCCCATCAAAGCTCACTTTCTCACCAACTGTTCTTTTGAAACTTCACATTTTCACATTGTTCTAACTTTAATCTGTTTTTCTACTTCTGTCTAGAGCATATTTCCACTTTTCCCTCCACATACAGCCTCAAAGTAGTCCATGTGATTTGAGTACTATAAATGAAGTCCTCCGAAGCCATACGATAGGGAAAAATCAATAGAAAAAAATCTTTCCCTTGGCCAAAGAAACATATATACTTTTTGTTCCATGCAAAAATAACAGCATGAGTTAATTTCAACAGTGGCAGCACTACTGCTGCATTTCTTTTCTTTCTCTCTCTCTCTCCCCATTTTTGTTTATTAGTTAGGACACTGTGAGCAGGCCTGTCCGCACATCCAAACCTCTGTCACAGTTGGCTAGCTATAAGGAGCCTTCACTAAATTATGGATCTGTTGTGTCTGCTGTACTACAGGGAAATGCTGGGGAAAAGCCATGCAGAAACAAATGAGCATGAGTTTTATATCTTTCCATTCTCTATTTCTACATACAAAAATGGTCGTTTAATGTTTCCTTCTGGAGCATCAGTGAACGTTTGAACCTTTTTTAATAGTTGTGTTTGAGTCCCTCAGTTGTCCTCAGTGTGAAAAGATGGACCTCAAAATCATACAGTCACTGCTGGAAAGGGTTCAAATATGCAAAAAATGCTTGAAAACTAATTTTTCTGAAGAACAGAGCTCAGTTTAACTGCTCAGGACAAACAAGAGACTCATGAACAACCATCACAAAACATAAAAACAGTCGTGGATCATCAGGTAACCACACACAGTATTGAGAATCAATACTGAGAAACTTGTGAACTAAATGCAAACATCTTTTATGTAAAATATCTTACTCAGGACAGTACTAAATAAAAAATAACATGCATTTTATATGATCCCTCTTATTTTATTAAAATTATTCACATTTTCACAGATTCTGCAAGTGGTTCACATACTTTTTCTTGCCACTGTATAAAAAACATTAAAAACGTAATTTTCACCACAGAAAATATTACACAAAATATATTAAAACAGCTATTTCAAAGCGTATAATGTAATATTATTATATTACAATATTTTGTGTTTTTACATTTTATTTTTTATTAAACAAATGCTGTGGCTGAGCAGAAGATGCTTCTTTCAAAAACAAAAATAAAAACAAAAATCTTGCCAACCCCAATCTTTTGAATGATAGTGTAAGTAGCATGTAGTGCAACTAACTACATTTTCAAGAATAGCTTGAAAAAGCTGTGGTTTAGTTTGTTTCAAAGCAGCTTCCCAATCCTGCTTCATATGCATACACAGACATTCAATCTCCAGTCTAAAGCTGTCAGAGAAGTGCTATGGTTTGAGCACTGAGATTTCTCTGTGTTTGAGAGGATTAACCTCATGCAGACGCTATGCAGGCCAGAAAAACATAATCACATTCTTCTGCGGAGTCAGAGACGAGACGCTCAGACTGCACGCCACATCTCAGGTATACAAACAGTTGCAACACTTGCAAACAAAAGTACCCACACATCAGCGCCAGGAAGTCTTCATCTATTAAACGCAACAAACAGCTGAAGAAAAACAAGAGACAAATTCAGGGCTGTTGCTAAAATTCACAGTGCTAAATACAAAAATCTGGGTCCTATAATGAACATTCTGTGCCATCAATCTCTAGTTTAAAGACTCAGGTCAGCATTATCTTTTCAGCAACTTCTGCCTTCGAGGAATCCAGCATGAATGTTTCATCAAGGGAATGGCACAATTCAGATTGATGATTCTGTCAGACAAAAGGGCATAAGGATTGTAAAACGTCCCAAAATTACACATGAAACATTCACCCTCTAGACTTGACTTCCTCTCTCGGGATGCGTTCGATCCCTTTGCCCCAAATGCACGGTGACAATAAAAACGTTGAACTTTTAGCGGTCCCGTGTGCATAGGGAGCAAAATCCCGCAATGTTTTTTTAATGAAGACAGAGGTTCATGTGAAGGTGAAGTGTCAGGTTAAAATGATGTGACAAGTCGCCCAATGAAAAATGTTAGAAGGTCAACAGCAAGTCAATTAAAAGTGCTTCTCTGACTATGAACTTCTACATATATCTGCTCTGATGTGTATGGTCACATCAATAAATAATCTGCCTTTTCCCGTTTATGCTATATTAGGAAGCCCTACACATGTCTCTGGGAAGCACTGAATTCATAATGCTGCTCAGAAGGTTTGATATAACACTGCTGTAATCATTATGGGTAAATGACACCGCTCTGATTGCTGATGTATTCGTGAGTTGGCTGTAGCCAGGAATCCTGAGGATGCCAGGCGGCCCACTGGGAGCTTGAGATTTCTGTGCCCAAAAAAATACCACAGCTTCATTATAATGATGTTAAAGCAATTGTTACACCATCATAGCTGCCCGTTTTTGTTTAACTGTAAATGTATATATTTTTTGTACAATGTACTGATTTAAAATTTGATTAGAGCCCCTGAATTATTTCTCTTGATCAACAGTTGTTACTGAGATGAATTTTTGTCCTAATTAAAAAAATTCACTAAACTATTACTTCATAATTTGTGAGTACTATTTTATGCATGATTTACTATACTAAGGTTTTTAGCTCATAATGAATCCATATAAATTTACTTGTTTAGCTCATCTGTAACAAAACATGCAAAGGAATAGATTTCTCAGCGTTTGCTGCTTTAAAAAAAGTCTATAGGGTGATTTTAGTTTTTTAAGCATATATAGTACGTCACTTCACATGCGCCATCTTTGCAGTGAGACAGAGGTGGTCGGGGGACTAAAATGGCCGTCACATTTGATCAAATGTTGCATCACAACTGTTTGAGGTCACATTAATCAGACAAATCTCAGTCACTGGCACTGCTCTGGTCTGGGGTGCCCCTGCCTACGCAGACACAGCACTGCTTATAAAGGCTACAGCAGCCATAACACTTGACTTTTGTAATAACAAAGAGCTTCTATTGACAATGCCAGAGCTTAATATTAGACATGGTCAAAGTGTGAGTAATACACCAGAAACTCAAAATGTCACACTAAGCAATCGTTGGGCAGCAGACAGTGCTACTCTCTGTCAAAACAATGTCATCTTTAGTTTTTGATGAAGCAAGAAATAATATTATAAATGGTTGCAAACAATTTGTCAAGCTGTAAATGAATCATCAAGGGAAGTTCACACCTTCTTGAAGGATCTGTATTTGGTGTGCTACAAGCTAACAGTATACCGCCGGTAAAGCAAAAAGGATGAACATGAAATCAAAACTCACTTTCTTGCAAGGTCTTGGTCTCAGTGTTCATAACTTATTATATTATTCTAAAGAAAAAATATAAAAGTTTAGTAACTTGCTTCTCCTCTGAAATGACTTCCTTTCGACGGAAACCGTGTCCTAACCAGACGCGATGCGATAAAATTCCAGCGACAAACAATTTGTCTGTCTACATCAGATGTGATGCAACTATGAGATGTGATAAAGTCAATCAAAAACCACAGCCAATCAGAAGAGTGCATGGGCGGGTTCTCCCGGCACTCGCAACAAAATGGATAAGTACATAATCAAATTCATGAATAGTACACCATTTTAACATTAATAAAAATACTGAGTTACTGAAACAATTTTTGTCATAGAATTCACTTTTTTGTTCACAATGAGTTGACAGTTTGAACGTTCTTGTTTCCTTTTATTTATTTTGAGGAGCTAAGGTGAACTGTCCATTGTTGCTTTCGGCTATAAAAGACACACAAAATGATATTCAAACTCACATTAGATGTTTTTAACATTAAATAAAGCACATAAGCAGTACCTGAGATTATTATTGCCATACAGGAAAATAGAAACCATTTCTAAAACTGACTGCAAACTACTTTAAAAAAAATAAAAAAATCAGTTTCACTCAAAAATACATCAATGTCACAATAAAATCAAATGAAATACAGTTTAGGGTAACACTGCTGAATCTAACTGTACGGTACATATGCATGAAGTTTAAAGCTCTAAAATCTTGATCAATACCAGAACGTTTACCATCCAACCTGACAGAACTGGAGAGGATCTGCAAGGAGGAATGGCAGAGGATCTCCAAATCCAGGTGTGAAACACTTGTTGCACCTTTCCCAAAAAGACTCATGACTGTATTAGATCAAAATGGTGCTTCTACTAAATACTGAGCAAAGGGTCTGAACACTTAGGATCATGTGATATTTCAGTTTTTCTTTTTTAATAAATCTGCAAAAATGTAAACAATTCTGTGTTTTTCTGTCAATATGGGGTGCTGTGTGTACATTAATGAGGAACTTAAATGATTTTAGCAAATGGCTGCAATATAACAAAGAGTGAAAAATTTAAGGGGGTCTGAATACTTTCCATACCCACTGTACATATATATATATATATATATATATATATATATATATATATATATATATATATATATATATATATATATATATATATATATATAAATTTCTGTATCTACACACATAATGCATTGATGAAAGCCAAAGAGATAGAATTATTTAAACTACACTAAAATTACAAGGACCAAAAGCTGATGTATGGTTAATATATTTACCCTCATTCAACTAGGTTTTCTGTTTATCCCTTCAAGATTTCTTTCAGTTATTCATCCTACATCATTTACACCACAGCAACTGCATCACCTTGGAAACCCATATTTAAAAATTCCATATTTGTTGCCATAGTAAACCGCAACATTTTTTTCTACATGTATTACATACATCAACAATTGTGGATTATTGATATTGTGAACATTACAGGAGAAGTACATTGATCACTTTTATAGTACATACAAATTTTCAGAAACACTTTACAATAAGGTTCATTAGTTAAACATTAGTTAATGTATTAACTAACATGAACTAACCATGAACAATACATTTGTTACTGTATTTACTAATCTTTGTTAACGTTAGTTAAAGGAAATACAATTGTTCATTGTTTGTTCATGTTAGTTCACAGCACATTAAGTTAGTTCACCCAAAAATGAAAATTCTGTCATTAATTACTCACCGTCATGCTGTTCCACACCCGTAAAACATTTGTTAATCTTCGGAACATAAATTAAGATATTTTTGTTGTGTTTTGGCGCACCAAAAATATTCTCGTCGCTTTATAATATTAATATTGAACCATGGAGGCCTCATGGAGCCATCGGATTTCAACTAAAATATCTTAATTTGTGTTCTGAAGATTAACGAAGGTCTTATGGGTGTGGAACAGCATGAGGGTGAGTAATAAATGACAGAATTTTCTTTTTTGGGTGAACTAACCCTTTAACTAATGTTAACAAGATTTTAATAATGTATTAGGAAATGTTGAAATTAACATTAACAAAGATTAATAAATGCTTTATAAGTGCAGTTCATTATTAGTTCATGTTAACTAATGTAGTTAACTAATGTTAACTAATGAACCATATTGTAAAGTGTTACCAAATTTTCTTTTGTTCTTAAAATGTAACCTGGCACAGTTAATGTCACTGACTTTCAAAACTTTTCAGTCAAATTAAATTAAGCTTTCTGCTGTTTCTTCAAGTGACGCTCAAGGCACTATGTGAAAAAAATGGAAACAGAGAAGGTAAACAACATGCAAAACAGCTCCTTAACTGCAAAGAACAGTGACACAACAGCATGCAACAACCTCTGCCCTACAGTCACATACACTCATTATATGCCGTTAAGCTAATTATTTAGATCCCAGCATCATAATTTGGTGGTTTCTATGGAGACTGCTTTTTTTATAGCCACCCATATGTTGTGACTTTTTTTTGAAGCATCTTCAAAGTAGGTGCAGCCGTGTGTTGAGGTCTGGAGAATGGAAGGTGCATTAATTACCAGAGATGAAAGCACTAATGACAGCGTGTCTAACGAAGCTGACTGATACAGACTGTTGACTCTCATACTTAAAATAGAAAACACGCATTGCACAGTAAAGACCAAAGCCAAAGGGAACACTAACAATGCTAAAGTGATTTTAGATATGAAGCCTGGTATACCTCATAATGGATGAAATGTTTTGTTGTGGCCCATGAGAAACATGCTCAAATATAAGAAATGCACCTAAAACATTACTGCATGTCTTTCTAATAAGTGCATTATGGTTTCTTATAAGGAATTATACTTATAATAAATCATAGGGAACAGTTCATCAAATCAAACTTGACTATTAGCAAGTTATTCTACTTAAACTTGACAGAAAAGCAACAATGCATCACATCATCTTTAAATCTGAAATAATTTGTTTTACTAAATTCATAAAAGAGACATAATAAAACCTAAAATTAAACTGAAAGATGCAGGTACTGATTCATCATAGTGGCTAAAATGTAATGTGGCCCAAGAGTGGCCCCAGAGGCACTCCTAAGAAATAAACAAGCTGTGTAAATTGATCTTGTTCAATAAAAGAGAGAAATAAACAAGCTCATAAGAAAAACGCCCAAAACCATTTGAAGGTTGATTCACACACTCTGGCAGGAAAAATATGGGTAAAACAACTTTAAAAAGTCTATACAGAAAATTCCTTCATATTAACATGGTAAATTTTACAGACTATTCATAGAGTTATGAAAAATATAAAGACCAGGAAATCTTTTTTTAAAACAGTATTAAAGGGTTAGTTCACCCAAAAATGAAAATTCTGTCATTTATTACTCACCCTCATGCCGTTCCAAACCCGTAAGACATTCGTTATCTTCAGAACACAAATTAAGATATTTTTGTTGAAATCCGATGGCTCCGTGAGGCCTTCATAGGGAGCAATGACATTTCCTCTCTCAAGATCCATTAATGTACTAAAAACATATTTAAATCAGTTCATGTGAGTTCAGTGGTTCAGTATTAATATTATAAAGTGACGGGAATATTTTTGGTGCACCAAAAAAAACAAAAAAAACGACTTATTTAGCGATGGCCGATTTCAAAACACTGCTTCTGGAAGCATCGGATCATAAATTAATCAGTGTGTCGAATCTGCTGTTCGGAGTGCCAAAGTCACGTGATTTCAGTCGTTGGCAGTTTGACACGCGATCCGAATCATGATTCAATACACTGATTCATTTATCCTCCGATGCTTCCTGAAGCAGTGTTTTGAAATCGGCCATCACTAAATAAGTCATTATTTTGGTTTTTTTGGCACACCAAAAATATTATTGTCACTTTATAATATTAATATTGAACCACTGTACTCACATGAACTGATTTAAATATGTTTTTAGTACCTTTATGGATCTTGAGAGAGGAAATGTCATTGCTCCCTATGGAGGCCTCACGGAGCCATCGGATTTCAACAAAAATATCTTAATTTGTGTACTGAAGATTAACGAAGGTCTTACGGGTGTGGAACGGCAGGAGGGTGAGTAATAAATGACAGAATTTTCATTTTTGGGGGAACTAACCCTTTAACATCTGCAGTTCAAATCTTGACAGATTTATTTAAACATACATTAAATAGCCTAATCAGGACATCACTAAAAGGTTAAGTAAAATATAATGATTATATAGGCTAATACAGTGCATATATTAAGCGGAAGAGTTCATATTTCTAGCGAACTAACAAACTTTGTACACTGAATGGCTTTTCTGAGGTAAATGCTACGTGACATTGTCTTTCCGCCATTGAAACACTGATTGAGCGATTATATGACATATAACCATTTCAGTAAGTTGTACTGTATCTTTCACCATACCTTCAGATGTTCATTCATGTTTATTCTGTAACTAGTATTAAAGAGGAATAGATGATCGCGTTCGCTCGCGCTGCCGGTTGAACTGAGGCGCCTGTACAGAGATCTGTCACGCCACAACAAAGAGCATCAAAACGGCATTTTCTGTTTAAATTTCATGATTTCGTGGACAGAATTTGAAGGATGACACTTTGTTTCTTATTGAAAGTAACAAAACGCAGAGCTTATTGCGATTGGTTATTGATGGTTAGGCTACAATGTTGCAATATGCTAACCGAATAACCGAAAGCCCTGTACTGAAATGGTTCGGTACGAATACATGTACCGTTACACTCCTAATGATCTCAGAGCAAGACCCTGACTAGAACACATTCAGAATACTGCCACATTTATCTTAAACTCTCCTCACAATATGAGAGAGACTGAATAGAGAAAGAAAAAAACAGAAAGGCTAAATCAATGGCAAATACATGAGGACCTTCCCGTGGGCTGCACCCCTCTCATGACAACTTAGACACACTGAAAACAGATGCTAATTATAGAGGATCATTAAGCCACTGTGGGAAGCATGGTTGACATGCTATTAATTATGGCCAAATCTCATCAACTGGGGGATAGTAAAACCCATGAAGATGTTAAGCTGTACTAAAGAGGTTACTGAACTTAACCTTGAATGTTTCTGCTTTATTGTATTATATTTACAAAGAGAGACAATTCAGGCTTCTTGACTGTATTTGCGATTAATTGCGTTTTTAAAATGTGGTCAATTCGATATCTTATTCTATTCTTAATCTTAATATTGTCTTCTACAGGGATCCACAAATCACCTAGTCAAGATACCAACGCTGGTTCTTCTGAACAAAGTATACTTTATGATACCCTCAGGAAATACTAGATTCATCTGAAACATTTATAACAGCCTATCAAAGCACAAAATTATAATACTGGGGTAAAAATGATTTGCTCAAGTATATTGTCTTGCATAAATCCATCCTATGCAAGCTGCTGATTGTTTAATAGTAACCCAAATGGACATTTCCACATTGAATCTCTGTTGGGAAAGTGTGTAAAATAAGAAGAACACACAGAGGAATGAATTAGTGCCACTCTGCCGAGATTCTTTCCTCAGTTCTCTTTACAGAAAAGATAAAGGTTACACCCAGCCAGCGGGACTCTATCACAGGTGGAGCTGTTTCATGTCAAAGTCTATTGAGAAATCATGCTGTCATTGAATTAAAAGTAGACCTGAAAATATCTAAAGTCTGTCAAACTGTCTTCTCCTATAGGAATACAACAGAGTATGCTAGAAAAAGCACAAATAGCACAAAGAATGTAATATGTTGGCCTTATCTTACAATTTACATTTAATCATTTAGCAGACACTTTTATCCAAAGCGACTAACAAATGGAGAGAACAATCAAAGTAATCAAACCTACAATAAGACAACAATATGTAAGTGCTGTGACTAGTCCTAACAAAACGATATACAGTACTGAATAGTAAGTGGTAGTATTAATGGGTCAAGTGTTGACAAAAAAGATGAGTCTTTAGCCGTTTCTTGAAAATGGTTAAAGACTTAGTGTCATGATCCGAATTGGAGTGCCCGAGTTGACCACTAGAGGGCACTTTGACATGGACTTTTGTCACCTGTCAGAACTTAATTTCCCATAATTCACCTCTTGGACTCATTATCCTCGTTTCATTGCACCCAGCTGTTTTGTGTTCGCTCATTAGTTTCTGTCTCTTTAGTGTCAGTTGTTTCTACCTTTGTTTTCTACCATTGTTCTTGGCCTTCTGTTTTATGTGGACTGTGCTGTGGAGTTTGACCCTTGCCTGTTTTGTGATATACGCCTGTGGATTACCAAATAAATGCTGCGCTCGGATCCTAACATCTTGTTTCTGTGTGCATCCGTGACACTAAGCAGCTCGGGTTGAGTTAGGCAGGTCATTCCACCTGCATGGATATTGCCAGGTTGTCTGTTTTCTGTACCACAGACAGGGTTTTTCAGTCTTCAGGAATATAACGTGACAGATTAAAAAAGAAAAAGAAAGAAAAAGCCAAAGCAACTACAAAATTAAATAAAAAATGTGCTGTATATTGTTGTTTTAAATGCTGCTATCCATCAACACATGCCAGTGTTTTTAAAAGTGCTATGCTGATGCAATCATGCAATAATTTATCACAATTCTGATCTTTTTTTCTAACAAGATTCCATTAAAACAAGGTGTAATCTATGATTTTTAGAGAAATGCCAGACCTCATTAGTTCATAATGTTTAAAAAGTTATATGGCCCAAGAATGATCCTAGAGGCACTCCAACAAATGAACAACCTAAAACGTGAAATCCTGACAAACTTTCAACTATGTTTATCAGAATTATTGTATATTCATTTTCAAAATATTTTCTCATGCTATTGCATTACATTTCAGGCCATTACATTACTATATATATTTTCTTATTACAGTTTGTGTTCTTTCATATTATTTTCAGATTATCTAATGAAGATGCATCACAAAAAACAATCTAGCCACATACTGTAATGCAATGCATGGTAATGAGAGCCTATATTGTTCAATATGAATTGTTTGTTCAGTTTGGTAGTTTTTATGATTCTACGTAACTCATATTTCTTAGTATCTGTGACTCAAAAAGCCCCATATGCTAGATAAAATGTAATATACATTTTTACACTGCACAACATTTTCCCATGTATCCTCATGAATCCATTTGGAACACATTGTTCCCTTCTTTTTTACAAATAGGTTAGACCAGAGCTGTACTGCAGGTCATCCATATACTGTATTCGTCAGAGCCCCACATTGTTCATCCTCAGAGATTCAGGAAGATTTCCATTTAGCAGAACTGACAGGAGGCAACCGGTGGGACTAAATGAATGCGGTTGCAATGGTGGAACTGCGAACACATGTCAAGGTAGTTTGGCAGTTGTGTGCATGGAGATGGGAGTGCAGAATTCCTTGAGGGAATCTGGTGAAAAGCTCGGTAAGCCTATGAATCCATATTCCATCCTGCCCTTTAAAAAACACACCAGACATGTATGGTACTGCAAGTCTGTGGACCCTTGAAAACCAAGAGACGACACAGTACCAACATAAAAAATGCTCTAGATAAAAAATCTCACCAGAATATAATTGGTTCATAATGTAATAAGGGCCCCCACATAAAAACCGCATACTGCAGAGGCAGTGACAGTGAAAATACATGGCACTTCACTTTAGTATGGAGCAAATTAGTATGGAGATAAATATTGGATGACAAAAGGGAATGTTTTCAAAAGTGACTAATATATTCCCACTGAAGATGAATGACTTTGAAGAATCTGATTCATAACAAAACCATAATAAGACATGAGAGAGTTCTGCATGAATTCAGAGGTTTATGAGGAACCACAGAACAGTGGGCGACTCAAGTGCTCAATCAAGAGCTCAGCCAGTCAACCTTCAACACATGAACGAATTATGGAAATATTATTCATTTATTCCGATCTAATTGAGTCTCGTTTTTGAATTACCACTCCTTCTCACTCAATGTGTTAAAAGCAATAGAGTGAAATGGAGAGAGTAGTTTTACGCTGATTGGCTTGGTCCCCTTGGGTAATCGTTGCACTAAGATCCTCTGTACAATCGGTAACTCTGTAACGTGACTTCCCTTGCAACTGATGTGACTGAATGGCTTAGAAGATCTCAAGCAATTCCAAAGTCTAATTGGATATATTCATTATATGCAAGTTTAACTAGAAAATAGCATGCTAAAGAAAGACTATTAGTGGCAAATAAGACGACTTTACTTCAAGAATGCCGATGTGTAACTGGATATTGAATAACCATACATCTTGATGTCATAATATAGAAACTACAGAGCTCTTCTGAACCATTTATGTGATTAAAAGACCAACATTTAAGCCATTTTTCACTGAAAAGCTTGTCTGCATCCACATTTAAATTTGCCGTGTTGTGTTTGACGTCAATGATAAACATCATTGGTTATCGCATGTGTTGTAACCAAACTTTTAAAACTTTTAGCCTATTCATATTATTGTAATTAACCAACCACAGTAGCAAAATATTAATGTAAGACACACAATACAGATATTTAAACCATTTTAATTAATAAAAAGCAATATTTGAACATTTTTGAGTGATAATTATGCAAATGACTCAATCAAGACTCTTGAATTATTGAAACACTTTGATGACATAATCTTACCAATTCTAACACCATTTTTAAAGGGCTTGTCTTTTTCTCTTGAATATATTTTACAAAGTAATTTATTCCTGTATTTGCATAAGCGGAATTTTCAGCATCATTACTCCAGTCTTCAGTGTCACATGATCCTTCAAAAATCATTCTAATATGCTGATTTGCTGCTCAAGAAACATTTCTTATGATGAAAACAGTTGTGTACTTTTTTTCAGGATTTCTTGATGAATAGAAAGTTTAAAAGAACAGTATTTATCTGAAATACAAAGTGTTTTGTAACATTATACACTACTGTTCAAAAGTTTGGGGTCAGTAAGAATTTTTATTTTCATTTTTTTGAAAATAAATTAAAGAAATAAATACTTTTATTCAGTAAGGATGCATTAAATCGATCAAAAGTGCCAGTAAAGACATTTATAATATATCAAAAGATTAGATTTCAAATAAACGCTGTTCTTTTGAACTTTCAATTCATCAAAGAATCCTGAAAAAAAAAATATTGTACACATTAAATGTTTCTTGAGCAGCAAATCACCATATTAGAATTTCTGAAGGATCATGTGACACTGAAGACTGGAATAATGATGCTAAAAATTCAGCTTTGCCAACACAATAATACATTACATTTTAAAATATTTTCAAATAGAAAACAGTTATTTTTAAATGTAATAATATTTCACAATATTACTGTTTTTACTGTATTTTTTTATTAAATAAATGCAGCCTTTTTTAGCAGATGAAACTTCTTTTGAAAACATTAAAAATCTTACCGATCCCAAACTTTTGAATGGTAGTGTAAATATAATAAAACACAGAAAGGTGTTAGCAGTTAATAGGTTAATGTAACATTTCCAGTTTCAGGACTAGCAAAATAATTGCAACTTACTCTTTGTACAGTGGCCAAATCTGCAAATTAATGGAGGAACAGGTTGATGGTATTGTCCCCTTTTGCACTCACTGTTGACCGGCAAGTCCTGCAGACTGGGGAGATTATTAACAAGCAATTTTCGTGGAATCCAAAAAGCTTCCACACTGGTGAGTTTTGAAAGTGCCATGAACTTTCTTGGAGTGCGGGTAGAGTTTCTCATCTATCATATCCCACAACATGATTTTACATGGCAGTAGCAGCTGCGCACTGTGCCTGCTTTTGTTTTATGACAGATGGAAACCAAGTATGCAATACCATCACCTACTGTATTTACATGCCATATCATATGTATGTGTACTATTCATTTTAAATATATCGGTTATAGCCAATACTGCTATATTGTGTTTATTTATTTATTTATTTTTTTAGGGGCTTGTGAATGACAAGGAGTCGGGACCGAGAGCGTCTCTGCAGTGCCCTTTCATGCTTTATTTACAGACCCCGTCAATCATGTCTTTCATGTGACTGGCTCTCACTCGTTCTAGAGGACAACCAAAGCTTGTGTGACACTGGCTTTGCTCAACAGCAAAAACATAATATTAGAACCACTGCAATGTAGGGACCCATAGCTGTAGGACATGTCCTAAATTCTGAATGCTGAATTCAACACAAAAACTTACAAATACAAGCAGATGGTGGATATTAGTAGATCCTGTGTAGATTTTCAACACCTCAAGCTCTATGGATAACATCTGTGGCCTGTTGTTGACTATGAAAGACTAATTTTCACATTCACCACAGTTTGTAACAACAATGGAAAATGTGTACAGGAATGCACTTGCAATGGAAGTCTAAGAGCAAAGTGTAGAGTTTCCTTTTGGGTATCCTTATGTGGATAACATGTAAGTTAGTGACAGAGTGGTGTTTTTTCTTTCAGACACAGTCAATACACAATTTTAATGACTTAATATACACGGACAAGGTGCGCACACATGCCTCATACAGTTCCACGAGGGCACTGATTCATGAATACATCGGGACTCAGACAAGAGACATAAACCCTACATTCAGACATGACTGAATGACCGAATACAACGTCACAGAGGGCAAACATTAAGACAGACATTGCCGTGAGGATAGTGAGGTATAGGATTGTGCTGAGAAAATGAATGACACCAGAGCTTAAAAATTAATGCAAACTCACACACATGTGAACATGTACACACAAGCAGGATGAATGGGCTACAGTTAATGCAAAGTCACAGCACATTTGTCAAGGCCTTGGTGGACTCAAGTTAAACACAAGGGCAATTATTATCATTTTAAAATGATAAAACTTATAGTTTCATGAAGAAAATACTGAATACAAACCTATGGTCGATATTATTATGCCTTTAGGTTTATGTTTAAACTTTGGAAATGTAATACCATAATATATAAATTAGATACATATTAAAAGTAGATTTTAAAGGCACTTTCTTTCTGAAACTTTCAAATTTAACCTATGTAAATTATGATTTTCAAAAGAGAAATAATCAAACGTAGAATGAAAGGTCAAAAATCTTTTAGAAAAAGAAGTGATGATGAAACGTATGCAAGCTAATGTAAATCAGTTACTGAACTGAGAAGATGCAAAATAGTATAATCGCATTAGATCCCATATAGTTTATGAGGTCCTTTTATAAACCTGCTATAGCTTTACAGTTAACCAACACCAGCAAATTAGGGGTGTGGTGTGATTTTTCGATTTTAACCTGAGCCCACCAAGGTTTCATGCTTCAAACAACAACACAAAACCTTTCTTGAGGCCGTCATCTTGAAGCACCGAAGCAGAACTCAGAAATCTAGCCCTTCTGAAGAGGAAAAGCATGCAAGAAAGAAAAACAATGACAGTAAAAGATAAGGGAAAGCAGACATAGCATGCAAAAACAAGATATGGTGTCTAAGTTAATGAAAATAACTCAAAAAAGATGAAAATTAAGGATGACATTGTAAAAGTGAGTGAATAGATGTCAGAAGAAGAAGATTAAAGAAAGCAGTCACCAACTTGAGGATGCTCCCTTTGTTTCAAAGTACTGTGCAACTCATGTCAAACATATTGTTCTTACAATTATTAGTTTCAAACCCCGTAAGTGCACTTGTTCACATTGAAAATATGGCTTTTCTTATCAAAGGTCTATTCATCTTCCATGTGGAAGCTGCAAAATTGAGATTATGACAGGATCTCAATGCTGCGGCGACAATTTGTGGCAATCATTTGAAGTACTACCAGTAAGAAAAGATTGCTTGTAGTTTAGCTGGCCATTCGGGTAAATACAGAATCTCTACTTCACACTTATGTCTAAAAGGCCTTCTGTGGTATTAACGATATAATTACATACAGTGGCCCATAAAGTATCTGAATACTTTTGAATACACTTAAAAATGTCTGAATTGTACTGCATTAGATACAAAATATCAAACCAAATGGCAAACAAATGATTTCAACAAATTATGACAGAACTTTTACTTTTCTGAACCACTTTTTCATTTATTTTGAAGTTATTTTGACTTGGTCTTGAGGCAATTTCATAAAAACTCAGTTCCCCTCCAGATCAGACAGGTGTTCTGGCAAAATAACCACTGGCGATTTTTGAAAAATGCTGTTGAAAATTGAATCGGACCAAGCACCAAAACAAACTTATAGCCAATCATCAGTAAGGAGCGTATCCACTCTTGAGAGATAGCTCAGTGCACAAGACAGACATTAGCAAAATGACTATAGAAAGAGAGAGATGGCAGAGAAAATACAAAAGAGGAGAAAGCCAGGGGAATATAAATTTAAAAGGAAGGGTTACGATAAGGCAAGAGGTAGGACCCGCGGTAATATCAGAGAAGCTTTCCAGAGCTGGAGAGACCTTAAGGAGTGGGAAGGGCCTGAAAAAAACGGACACTGAGGTTGCTTTATTTCTTCTCGATACGTGAGTATGTTGGTTTTGCTGTGTTTCATAGAACTACACAGTAAAATCCCCAGAGTTAAATCAACTCTGCTCAGAGTACATATGGTCCCTCTCTAAATACTGTTAAAGTAACACTGGAGCAGAGTTAAAGTTATTGAGATAATTAAGCAATTAATAAGGCAGTGACTGAAGTCAGTTGTAGTTCACGTGTTTCTCTTTTCTTCAGTGATTCTGCTTGTTAACAGCAGGTGTTCATCACTAATGCACAATCATCACTTAATTAATTGCTTAATTATCTCATTAACTTTAACTCTGCTTCAGTGTTACTTTAACACTAGTTAGAGAGGGACCATATGTACTCTGCGCAGAGTTGATTTAACTCTGGAGATTTTGCTGTGTAAGATATGCTTTCTTTTGCTTGAATATACTAGTGTGTCATCTTCGCTTGTTTGTTCATTTGCATTATTATTATTATTATCATAAGCCTGGAACGTCTAAACCTCCATCACTGCCTGTTTCAAGCATCGGCTCCCAGAGTGTGTCCAAAAAGTGAGATAACATACTCTTAATATAGGGTTCTTATCTTGCCACATGTGTAATATATTAATTACTTGGACTATCTTGTTATGTAGGGAACTGTTCATAAAAACTGTTTGTTTTTTAAATGGATGGGGTGAATTTGCCATCGAAGGAGTAGAGGAGCTAAATAACAATTAGACTTTCGACCTGAATTGTCATAGTAACACAAATTGTTTTCACTTACTGATGATATCATATCCTCGGGTGGCAGATGTAGCAGATTCCGCCACAGTCATTGCCTGTGTTGCATAGCGTGTACATGTGGAGCGGAGGCATCAAGTAAGGGGTGTGATCTTTTTTGGGTATGGGCATGTTTGTTTTGGTGATTTCAAATATCAACAGCGTTTACCATAAATCGCTTACTGCACCTTAAACAATGAAATGTTTTGATTGAAAATTTTCTGAAGAGATATGATTGGTTTATATGATGGACAGATGGAATTTAGGCTTTTATTCACATATAAACATTGATCAGTGAACATAAACAAAAACACAACCGAACATGCTTGACAAGCAAGTACAAACCTCTTGCTGAAGATCGAACGTGCTGCGTAACACACAAGAACGAACCTCACATCAAGCGAACATGAGCTTCCGTTTACCACAACTGATGTAAATGTTTATACGTGAATAAAACCTAAATTCAATCTGTTCATCATATAAAGCGATTGTGTCTCTTCAGAACATTTGGACTAAAGCGCTCAATTCATATTGATTCGTTTTACGATCTCTTTATGAATCTCTTTAAGAAACGTCAAAGTGGTAGTTGCGTAGCAGTCAACGGAGGGACAGAAATCTCAGATTTCATCAAAAAGATCTTCATTTGTTTTCCAAAGATGAACGAAAGTTTGGAATGACATGAGGGTGAGTGAATGATGACAGAATTTTCATTTTTGGAAGAACTATCCCTTTAAGCAGCGCACTGGATCATGTGACACTGAAGACTGGAGTAATGATGATGAAAATTCAGCTTTGCATCACAGAAATTAATTGCATTTTAAAATATACTATAGTAAAAAACAGTTGTTTTAAATTGTAATAATATTCCATTATACTGTATTTTGGTCAAATAAATGCAGCACTGCAACATCTTTAAAAAATCTAAAATTATTAAAAAAAAATCATTAATGACCCCAAAGTTTTGAACGGTAGTGTATATTATTTTTTATATATAAACATTTCGAAACAAAGTTTTAGTTACCACAAAGGTTGAATTAAATGTTAGTAATATAAAATAAATAAACAGGCATAAACCTTTTTGTGAGAGTGTAACTGTCTCAAGAGTTTGCTACTTTAGAGCTTTCTGCTTGGATTGTTGAAAACACCTTAAAACATGGTAAAGAGCGACCAGTACATTATTCAAAATATCTCTTTTTGTGTTCCACAGAAGAAAGTCATGAAAAGAGGAACATAACCATATATGACAGAATTTGGATTTTCATCTCTTTAACAAAAAATGGTAGAACTAACAGTATCATTCCAGGCAGTGTTCAGAGTTAAAGAAAGTAGTCTGTCCTGATGCCCGTGTGGCCTGTAAAAGCAACGCAGAGAAAATGACATTACTGCTCAGCATCTTTAATCACTGTCACGCTTTACAGGTTTAGCGAGTGGCAACAGCTTCAGCGTCACGCACCACTACTTTAATACTGGGCCGCAAAGCCCGGGGAGAACATGGATTTCAGAAGAGTGAATAAAAAAAAAAAAAGAGTGTCCTGTTATTTGTGAGGAAGAAGCTCATCTCCACCAATCTCTAATATAGTCTAGGGAAATATTAGTGTGCCCAAATTTTCAGCGTGTCACCAATTTGATCATGGTGAATGTGACTCGAGGGGAATCAAGTGAATGCAGGAGTTTAAAACACTGTTAGTTTGGGCTCTAATGATCCTGTACTCAACATCTTCAAGGAGTAGCCTAATTTTGTCTCTTGTGGCAATGAAGATGAATTTAATTGGGACACCAGGAAGCCAGACGGACTCTCAACATTGAAATAATAAGTGTTTTATCTTGGCATGTTGTCTGTTTAATGGGATAGTTCACCCAAAAATTTAAATTCTGCCATCATTTACTCACCCTCGTGTAATTCAAATCCTATAAGACTTTAATTCTTCTTTGAAACAGATATTTTTGGTTCACACAAGAACCATTTGTTCTTGCGTGTCAAGCAGGTATGGTTGATTTGCAGTTGAACATATGTGATGTGCTCTATGTATGTAAACTGCTCAATACCTACGGATTACTTCTACAGTGTCTTAATTAACTTTTTGAAACTTAAACATTTTGGTGGAATGGACTTTCAAGGGGACACAAATCTCCTAGGTTTCATAAAAAAAAAAATCTTCATCTGTGTTTCAAGGAGTGGAAGTATTATGGGTTTGGAACAACATACAAATGAGTAATGGACAATTTTTTTTTTTTTTTTTTTGTGGTTTATATCAGAGTCCTGCACGGGTCCATTTTTGGATACCCGCCCCCGCCCGTACCCGCAAAGTTCAGCACCAGATCCGACCCGTCACCCATGATAATATCAAAATTAAATCCGCACCCGCCCAGACCCGTTAGTATATGGCCCGTTACCCGACCCGTGCCCGCGATAAATCACACATGCTAAAATCATTCCAATTTAAAGTGCTTTATTCTTAACTTTTAAAAAATTCTTAAAAGTTAATTTCGTTTTGTATTAATTGTATCTTAATTTTAATCAATATTTCATCAACCAATTGCCTGTATTTAATAAATAGGAAGTAAATATAGCAGACAACAGATGATCACGACACGGAGGCGCCGGGGAGAACTGGAGCTCGTATCATAAATGAAGTAAAACTCAGCGTATAAGGTAGCCTACTTGCCTCACAGACCTGAGGAATATATCTTTATTGGAATGTCTACTTTTAAACAGCAATTCAAAATGAAAGAAAACAGACTGCTTATGTAATCCGAATGAAATGTGCATTTCACTACTGCGAAGATCGCGAGTCAGCATCTTCAACTTCATCTTTGCAGCCACTGACACAGAAATGTTTATTAATAAACAATTAACATGTCTCCTTGCTATATACATAATCATAATCATTAATTTTTTGCCGGTTCTTTGTGACAGCTTTTAGGTGCTTTATTGGCAGCGCAACCCTTACATGTTAGCGGTACATGAACTCATCATGACCGCATCAGCACAGAAAACATAGAGATGCAACGCTTGCTCCAACTAGGCTATGAGAAGCATCAACAGTCGCACTGTCGCAGTGGTGGTGACGTGATGTGTCAAATGTCATATCGTTGTTGCCTATAATGGTAATTTAGACATACAAATATTGCGCATATTTTTCATCCGCGCTACTACCCGCCCGCAAGGAGTTAATTATCCGCCCGCATCCCCGCCCGTGAATTTTAGGAATGTCAAAATCCACCCGTTTTACCCACTTTTATGCGGGTACCCGCGGGTACCCGCGGATACCCGACCCGTTGCAGGACTCTGGTTTATATAACTATATTTAAATATACTGCCCAGGCCTAGTGGTGGTAGTGTATAATGTGTCTGTAAAATTTCAACAACATATGAAACTTAAAGGTGCCATAGAATTGAAAATTGAATTTACCTCAGCATAGTTGAATAACAAGAGTTCAGTACATGGAAATGACATACAGTGATTCTCAAACTCCATTGTTTCCTCCTTTTAAATCTAATTTGTTTAAAAGACCTCAGAAGAACAGGCGAATCTCAACATAACACCGACTGTTACGTAACAGTCTGGATCATTAATATGTATGACCCCAATATTTGCATATGCCAGCCCATGTTCAAGGCGTTATTAAGGCAGTATTAACGTCTGGATCTGTGCACAGCTGAATCATCAGACTAGGTAAGCAAGCAAGAACAACAGCGAAAAATGGCAGATGGAGCAATAATAACTGACATGATCCATGATATCATGATATTTTTAGTGATTTTTGTAAATTGTCTTTCTAAATGTTTCGTTAGCATGTTGCTAATGTACTGTTAAATGTGGTTAAAGTTACCATCGTTTCTTATTGTATTCACGGAGAAAACACTGTCATTATTTTCATTTTTAAACACTCTGTATACACAGTCTGTATAATGTATAAACACAACTTCATTCTTTATAAATCTCTCCAACAGTGTGTAATGTTAGCTTTAGCCACGGAGCACTATCAAACTCATTCAGAATCAAATGTAAATGTCCAAATAAATACAATACTTCCAACATTATTCATGTAGTCATCTTTTTTGTGTTGTGCAGAATAAAGCAAATCATATATGGCCTTCATTATATTTGAACTGGATGTTTACTCAATTTTACAATTTTCCTTGCATTAAATATTTCAATCTTTGTGGCAACAATGGTAGTTTGGTCCAAATTACAATTCCTCTCTTTGAAAAAAAGAAGGAAAAAAAATACACTGATATTGAGATCAAAACAAAAAGTTTAACTATTTTGCCCCATCCAACTGTCACCATTTAATAGAACTGAAATAAAACAGAGACACTGAATGTTTTTTCTACACACACGAAGTAATGTCCAAACACTGTCTCTCCACAACCATGTGATTATGATGCAATTGCTTTTTTGAGAAAGCAGGTCTACAACATGTTCTGCATAATCTCCAGATAACCTCTGCCACAATTCAACTCTATTTATTCCTCTGTATTTCAATCAAACTGTTTTTTGCTATGTGTCAAGCATTTTCATCTCCATCTTTTTGCATATAATGTATCCCGTGTGTCAGTTTCTGTAAGAAATTCACAGGTTTTCACATACGCATGCACACCTTCACACTAGCTAGCTGAATATAATATTGTAACATGGTGACAAGAGAAACATCCACCCTCAGAGTCGAACCATATCTTTAAAAAAGCTAATACAAATACTACTACTAATAATATTTAAAAATTCTAGGTGTGTGTGTAATCTTATACAACAGTCTCACTTTAGTCTCTGGACTCAGATATAGCATTTATACCCAATGTGTTTCTTTTCAATGCTGCACACAGTAAACATGTTTGTGAATAATTCAGCAGCTCAGAATAATGTTTGTATATGTGGGTCAATCGCTGGATCAATCCGAGGGTGTAAGATTGCAACTTGTAACAGACACAAATGCACATTTCAGTAATAATTATGCCTAACAGTTAATCATGAAGCAGAGTATGGACTTCCTCCTCAAAATCACATTGAGAACATCAGAGGAGCCATGGACCAAATTCACTGAACAAAATGATTTGTGTTGACATAGATATTTACAAAGCTTAAGATAGCACACAGTTATTGTCGTCCAATCACATTATGGTTCCTGTAGCTCAAATGGAAGAGAATGCCATGAGCAATGCTACGAACACCAGTTGGATCCTCATAGAAAGTGCATATTGGTTCATTATTTGACTTCCACTACAAATAAATAAATATGTAGATTGAAGTAAAGTTAGTTTATCTAGTGATAGTCAATGGAAGAAGAGAAGTAGTTGGGTCATTCCATGCCAAATCAACCAGAGGTCCCCGGCTCAAATGTTAATATTTTTTTCTGTAGAAAGACAAACATAAATAGTGATGAAAGACAACATATTAAATGTCACAGTCTTGTATATTGAGTAATCCACTATATTAGTAATCCACTATTTTGTAGAGGGGAGTCAAAATGACAATTTTCACCTGAGATTTGGAGCCAAATTAGAGGGGTGTAAAAATGACTATAGAAAGATGGCAGCATCATTTTAATTTTACACAGAGGTTGGTAGGTCTATTAGTAAAATCTGTTGACTTTAACAATCTTTGTTTCATTATATGCAAACAATGACAGTTCAAAAAATAGTAAAAAGCACTTCTTGTGTTTTTTGCCTCAAGTTTGCATGCCTGTAAGTATTAAAGATAGCTTAATATTCTTTTAGATTCTGGTTCTTAACAAACTTTCCTTTTGGTATCTTCATTTTAAAGGCCCTCGATGGTTCAGTCCAAGAGATATGGAGAGCTTGATGCGGATCCATTAGTAAATTGGTAAATTGTACACATTTTCAGTGGTTAACTCCCTGAGGTCTGAAAACGCGCCGGCGCGTTTTCCAGGATTTTTTTCACATTGCAGCAAAACAGACTTAAAATACTCCGTCATTTCTCGTCATAGAGACATAAGTACGCATACTCCACGCATACTGTGTTTCTTGACAAAAAGTGTCTTACAAAAACTAAATCAATATATTGTTTTATATGGAGGAGTAGGCAGCATAATTTTTACATAATTTTGAAGCAAAAACTCTAGTCTACAACCTCCAATACCCAAAAGTCTTGTGAACACAGATTTAATATACTTTTTTTGGCCTTATTTCAGTGACTCAAGTATTTTGTTTTTTTCAATAACCACGCATAAATATTATTCCTTCAAAAATACAAACATGCACATACATGTTCCTCACATATTATTGTAGCCTAGTTTGTGCTGTGTAATGTACAGTGTAATGACACTTTTGTCATTTATATGTTTATGAACAACTGAAAAAAACACAAATGTCAGGGCATGCCAAAACCTTCCCAAGCCCCAAATCAGCCTCAGACTCCAGAGGGTTAAAAACAAATGTGGGTCACTTTTCATACAGCAGAAACTTTTTTATTTTAAAGAGGAATATCTGAAGAACAAATAATCTTGAAACTAGAAATGTATCGTGTGTTTTTCTATCATCTCAATTGCATAGAATATACCTGAGTGCCATAAATATTCCTTTTCTAAAGTTTGCATGCCTGAAACTCTAAAAGTATTCATGATATAGTAATATCCTTCTAGATTCTCATTCTTAATACACATTCCTTTTGAAATCTTCATTTTCAAGGCCCTATGTATTGCAGTCTGTTTAAAAAGTTACCTACATTTGGTTTGTGACCATTGAAAATGGGTAAAATTCAACAATTTGAATATGGAGTCACATTGGGGTCCCAACATCTACGTGGCCTTAAAAATAAAGATTTCAAAAGAAAAGCTGTCTAATTCGTGAACCAGTCCATTCAGTTTGCAAAATCAGTTCAGTATGGTCCTTTCACATACTGTATCAGACTGATCCAGTTCTTAAGGTCAACTCATTGACTCAATGATCCAGTCACAATGGTTCACAGCTCACTATAGCAGGCAATTTTTAGAGACAACATAAAAGGTCTATTTCTCACAAAGGTATAGCATCATTTCAAAAAACTTGGACTACAATCTTTGTTGCCATATTTTATGATACTTTGTTGTGTTTCACATTCTTTTTCATGATTTTAAATTTGGTAATGTTCAAAGCTGGGTTCATACAAATGTCATTAGAAAAAACAGACAGAAAGTAGAGCAGAAATTCATATTATAAACCCATTGAACTCTTAGTGTTAAATCAATCACAGCTGGACTTTCACCATCCAGTGGTTCATTGTTCACCATATTATGAAATAATATGCTATGGTGACTGAATATACTGTCCTTTGATTAACCCATCACTCACTGAGAACAGAGATGGGTGGGTTAGCTAGCTAACCCATAAATATTCTGTGTGTTTTTTGGTGGTAGCTTAGGGGTACAAGACTATCCTCTCTAAAAACTGACAAAAATCAGCAAATCCCAGAGCTATAAGAACTCATATGGAGCAACAAGGCTGGCAATGATATATCTTATTCATCGGGTTTCTACTGCACTAGATATGCTAGTCTTTGAAGCAAGGTTTCAATGATGTGCCAAGCATAGACTTGTGCTCTGAAAGCTCCTGTGTATCTAAAAAGACATTTAGAATGGGAAACATTAATATATGGTCATAAATATTGCAATATGACATACGACGGATGCAAAATAAAAGGGCTGTCTTGATTGCAACAGTTGTCAGACGGTTAGTGGCTCCACCGTGATCCACCAGTCCTTCTGAATATGTAAATAATTAACAGGGTTACGGACAAATCCCTCTCGTAATAATTGGTGGCTTCAAGATTTGTGAATGTTAATTTCAGGGACAGGGGAAATTGTAGACGCCAGTGGTGTGACTTAAAGGGACGGTTCACCCAAAGTGGTGTTTTAGAGGTAAAAAATGTAAATACTGTTCGGTTTCTCGAACAAACTGATCGTTTCGTGTCTTAGGACATCAATGTGTCATCACGAGCCGCAGGGTTTAATTTGGATTTGTCTGTGCGTGTTTATTTGACTCATATAGATGGTATTACCGTTTCAATGCATTATTTGACTGACAGGCAGCAATGGTTGGAGTTAAAAATCATCATTTGTGTTCTACTAAAGAAACAAAGTCACCTACATCTTGGATGCCCTGGGGGTAAGCAGATAAACATCAAATTTTCATTTTTCATTCCATCCCTTTAAGCAGCTATTGATGATGATTATTTGTAAGCATGGTGACGGAAGTTTCTATTCAACAATAGGTCAGATCAAGGGGGTATTAAAATGTGACCAAACAAATTACTATTTAGTTCTTTTTTTGAGCATGTCAAGCTTGTATGCTTTATGCTGAGAGAAGCTTGACAGCTATTTTTTGCCAATTTTCAACATTTCAAACCAACCAAACAATTCTGGCTTGGGATCTCAGAATGATGTTGCTGAAGTATAAGCTTTTTTTCTCTCTCTCTTTGTTTTTTTTTTTGTTTTTGTTTTTTTGAGTAACATTTCAAGCGATAGCAAAGCATGCTGGTTAAACAATAGTGCAACAATATCTTAGTGTGAGGAAAAGATTGAAATTTAAGTTATTTACTGTGAAAGATACTTTAGGGCTGTCATGATTTCAGATTTTCACCTGATTATTGTGCATCATTCAACATATCATGATATCTATAGAACTGTTGAAAAAAAAATAAAGCTATCAAATTCATTACCTTATTTTATTTTGTCTTTATCTTTTTTGGCCAATGAATCACACTCAAAATACTAGTGTAGGGACGCAGAGAGAGAGTTCTTAACTGCAACTATACAAAAGCATACCAAAAAAAGTGTTTTTTTACGGAAAACAAAAATCCTGGCATTTGCTCGGCATTTTGTGCACGGCAGTAGTAGATACAAACTGTGTGCTTGTCGTCGTCTTAATTTTTTTCATTTTATGATGGGTAGAAATCATTGTTAAGCTGCAATACTTCAACTTACTGTTTGATGTTTACTGCTTACTGTTGATATCGAATAGTTATTGTGTGTCTCATAACCGATTGTGAAGTGTCAAATATGCAATTGGAAGATGCAAAAAAGAGCAATCTGCTAAATAAGAGTTCAAGAGTAATACGTTTCTGCCCAACATTAATATTACTTAGTGAACAACCAAGAACTTTGAGAAATTAGCAAGTCTGTGACTAATTTGCCCCCCGTGCTTCTCTGACAAACCCAAAGATTCAGACAGCAGGTCTTCCGTTAATATTCATTAACGCAGTCACAACTGATCCCAGAAACCACATGGATAACTGCTCTACTTTTAATAAACATGAGCGCAACCTACAAACATTTGATTGCTTTCAGGAACCATCACTGGAAGCCTCACAGCTATGGTTTCCCTTAATGACATCCCCTTGTTCACAGCACAAAAGCCCCTTGCATTATAAAGCTGCACCTGAGTCATCCTCTACTCATCTATGACTCATTTAAAAGTGACAAAAGACTCTTGAGATGGAGGGGTCCTCTTTTTCCAAGCGCTAACAATGGGTGCATTTTCAAAAAGGGTGAAAAACACTTGAGCTTCATGCTCACTCCTCTCAAAGGGCAGCTGAGGTCAGCTCTCTCTATTTAACCTAAACCTGCTGGAAGGAGATAATAATCAGACCTGTGTTCAGCATCCAGCATCCTCTGGGGACGTTCTGTCCTTACCAACAATCCATCTTTCCTCTCAATCAGGTCCAAGTGCTATTTTTTCTATCGCTATAGCTGGTGCAGGATGTGTAGACACTGTCAAACAAGTCCATTACTGAAGGTGGCAGGTGGCAGAGTGGCAGACGCAGCGGTGGGACTGTAACAGAGCAGTTCGTCCTGATGGTGGAAGACTTTATATCGTCATGGTTGCCCTATTATCCGATTAATGCCGTTGGGGTGTTCGATGGTAATTGCTCAGCAATGCACACAAAACCACGGCATGACTGCTTCCAGGTTTTCCCCTGACACAAAACATAGAGAAATCTGACAAGTCTGGAGTGTTGTATTTGGGCATCCCAAGAGAACAAACCTTTGGTCTAATTTCAGTTGGGTACTGACTGAAACCTTTGGGGGAAATATAACAGAGAAAAAAAAATATGCCAGAACATGGATGAAGATGCTCTGAAAAATGTAATATAATCTAGTGTAGTTTTGCCTGCAATTTGCTGATGTTAGCTGTCCCCTGTGCCCTGTTATGCAGCTTTTTAGCGGATGCTAGTCCTCTCTACTCCTCATGTATTTTCACCAGTGACCTAGAGAGCTTATCTAACAATCTCAGCAAACAAACCACAGATAAAAGCCAGCCGAATCCATCAGTACTACAGGAAAATCGCCAACATGACCCTATACAGTTTGCATAGCCTTTTCTTTCATTGCATAGATAGTCAGTTAAAGCGCAGTGCTTTCCAAACCAGACATGCCGCAATGATAAAAAGTCTCTTTTCTAAGTTAATCAGTTTTTTGTCCTACCAAGCATGACAGTGAGAGATGACACTTCTACAAAGATGTCAACAACGCAAAGTATGACAATGACAATGTTTATGTGTTTATCTTACAAGCATCTAATGTGAGTTTGAATATCATTTTGAGTTAGGGTTAGTCCGGATCTAACTAACCCTTATTTTTTGTCTGGATCTATTAATTTATTCAAAACCAATTCATACAATTACCTCTTCTATTATAAACATTTGTACTTTTTCAAAAAGATTTTAAATGTTAAAATCCCCCTGTTTTGAAAATCAAGTTTTTAATGTTGTTTATATGCCTGTGTGGTGTTTTTAATATGCTTTAAGACAAACCATGTGCAAATTCATAAGTCAACACCATTGCCGTGTATTTTATCTTTAAAACTGCAGTTATCTAAAGACATTGTTGGTGTTTCTTACGTCACAAACTACCTTGTAACCAATCACGTCAACGTGCAGGCGGGCTTTAGCATAACATTAACTATGCCCTCTCTGAAGCAAGGGAGTGTATAACATTAGCAACACAGTATCAGCTGTTTGATAACACAATATTAATTACTGTTGTGTCCAATGTTGTAAAAAGTGATACCACTGTGCAGCGTTTACCTCAGTATGTTGACCGAGTGGATCTCTGAGTTTGTGCGAGTGCGTGGAGGTGGGGCTAATTAGCATATGCATATATTCCTCGTATATTAAATGAGGCAAGGGTGTAGAGTTACATTAAATCTATTTTAAAGCATGAAGTTTTTGGGGTTTTTTTTACAGGAAAAACATTTAAATGTCTTTTTGGTGATCAAAGATGAGTTTTAAGGGATAAAATTATTGACTACAAGGGGACTTTAACATTAGTTTAATCATAACTCAATAGTTTTAACATGATATTGAATGTATTTGGCCTTGGCAGACTAGATATGCTAGGCTGCTGCTTTGTTTAGCTCAGTATAATAATAATAATAATAATAAATATTTGTATTATTTTAAAAAAGCAATAAAACATTTTTCAATATTCTTCATATATATATATATATATATATATATATATATATTTTTTTTTTTTTTTTAATTCTTTTTTTTTTTACTACATGACTTTGACAAAAGTTTTTCAGATATTTTCACAAAAAATGTTTTATTGCTTTTATATATTCCTGCTCATCTCAATGGCAATATATATATATATATATATATATATATATATATATACAGCTATGGAAAAAATTAAGAGACCACTCCAAGTTCAGAAATCAATGTTAAGTGGTCTCTTAATTTTTTCCATAGCTGTATATATATATATATATATATATATATATATATATATATATATATATATATATATATATATATATATATATATGCCATTGAGATGAGCAGGAATGCTAACAGATTGCTCCGGCTATTCTAGATCTCCCTGAATACCAGCATCCCACACTGGGAAACAGAATTCAAAACACAACATATACAATAAGTGAGCAGGTGCTGGCGTTTTTCACAAAAACATAACTGAAATTCTCACAGACCTAAGCTGACAAGTTAAAATAAATGTCATCCAGTTCAGCCTGAGCTAATTCAGATTTTTAAATTGTCTGATCGAGGTCAGTCTGGCTGTAGTCATTCATATTGGGCTGGGGCAATATCGGCTGGAGCTCAGCACGAGAGTGATGAAATGTGCTGGGAGCACCATGGGCATTTAAAATGTCTTCAGCACTGAAGTTTATTGATTTCTGTGGAATCGTTTGGCTGAATGTCAGGCCATCCTGAGGCAATGCCATTAACCGCGAGCTGCCACAGGGAAGCAACAGCCTTCAATTTGCATCCTAATCTCCCACACCCTGTGTGTTCAGATGAAATCTCTGGAAGTGTTTGGGTGGATGTGAAGTTAGGAAAAATGATTTAGGGGAAAGGTATGTCGGTGTTAACATATCAATCAAATTTGTCTTGGTCATAATGGTGATTTTAAAGAAAAGAATGTGTTGGAAATATTATTGAATTCAACAACTCAAACCCAAATATCATCCAGCTGCAAAAGTTTAGCAGCCAAATCTATCCATTTAGAGCCCACCGCCTGGGCTCAGCTGAATCTGGAGGGGTCAAAGGTCAGCTCTGCTGCCCTAATGCCCTGTTTTTCTTACAAGCTAAAAAGAAGCACTGCAGTCCAACAGCAAAGCTAATTATCACCCCAGACAGCAAATATGTTTCTATTTTATATATAAACAGCTTCTTTTCTGCATCGCACTGCTTTAATGAACAAATAACGATGAAATATTTCTTGTATCAGCACAGCTTTACAAGTCTGCCTGGACCTTACGGACAACCCATAAATGAAGAAGTGGCCCGAGCTCATTTAATTAAACATGGCAAGGTTTTACTGCACTTTATTACAAATATGAAAGTCCATGACACAGGAATTAATAAATGCTTTAGACAAGAACTGGAGTGTTATGATGGTGTTTTATGCAGCATAGTTACTCTCGCATTAATGGTGTGCATCTTTCATCTCAAAATGCCGATGGTGTATGAAATCATCCATATGTAGCCTTCATTGCCTGCAGATTGCTGATGCAAGCTGTCCCCGTGCCCTGTTATACAGATTTTTATCAGAGATTGGCCTTGTATACTCACACCACTGACCTAAAGAGCTTCTTATCACAACCCCACCCTGCAGGACCCCTTTATATTGTGGTTAAATTTGCTTTAAACATGTCACAGAAGTGTTTAAAATGCAAATACACCACGTGTTTACACAGACGCAGCATAAATGTTCAAGGATTACACAGACTCACAATAATACGAAACAATATCAGTGCTTCCCACAGGTTTGAAATATACTTGCGGTGGTAGCCGGGCGAAAAATCCTACTATTACCCACGGCACAAAAATGGTCTACTACATGTGACAAACAAATAATGTGTGATTTTTAACAGTATTTTTATTTATTGAAATAAATTTTAATTACATAACATATTACATTTAATTACATACTAATATTATGCATTGTAAATTATGCAAAATTACAGCATTTAAATGGTTCACCTTTTCCTATGTTCTCCTTGCTGTCTCTCCTTGTGTCTCTCTCAGTGAATGGGACACAGATTTTACTAGTAAAATTTATAAAATGAATAATTATGTGTCAAATAATGTTCTTAGTCTTTTCTTCCTGTGGGGGAGACTACAATAATTTACTATGAATTAAATGGAAATCAAATTAAATACAATTTATAGTGTAACCAAAATACCAATTATGCCCAAAAGAAAAAGAAAAAACTTAGCGTGTGACGTTTAATTATAAACAAGCCCGAAATACACAGGTACTCTTATTTTGAAATGTCTGTACTATTGCAGGCTGATCCTTCAGATTCTTACAATCGTATAAAACATTTTATATAAAGGCCATAAAGTAGACATTGTAATAATTCATCAACATGAGTTCATTAGCAATCGCTTTGGCATGAATCTGCGCATTTCATTGATTGAGAATCACTTTGAAGCAGTCTGAAGCGCTGTTGCGCGAGCTTGTAGAAGGCGCAACAGCGCCCCCTTGTGACTTTGCAAAATGCAGCACCCGTTTGAATGTTAGCGGGAGTAAACAGTTCTGACGCACACATAACGAGCAGGTAGGAAACGACTAGTTAATCGATAGTGGATAAGAATAAGTCACGTGAGCTGACGTAACTTAGCAGTGTAAAGACATTGTTGGAGTCTTTGACAGGGTCAGCTTCTTTTGCCTGTGATGCAAAGTTAAGGTTTAAGAACAATTTGGTTGTTTGCTGCAGTCTATTTAAAAAAATAAAAATAAATATAAATATATATATATATATATATATATATATATATATATATATATATATATATATATATATATATATATATATATAAAATTTTATATATATATATATATATATATATTTTTTTTTTTTTTTTTTTAAATAGACTGCAGCAAACAACCAAATTGTTCTTAAACCTTAATGAGATGTTTACGAATCCACTCAACAGCGCTCAAAGTGTCACTTTTTTAAAATTTCAGTACCGACTAGGTACCGAAGTCGGTACTTTTGACAACACTAATAATATATATATATATAATTTATTTGAATTAATTATTTAAAAAAAATTTGGTTTAATGGATGATTCAATGACTCACTCATAAAGACTTCACTTGTTTCATTACTGGAATAATCATGAATCAGCGTTTATGAAAGAATCTCTTGAATTAATGATTCGATGACATAATAAAATCTTTATTTGAAGCATCAAATTACTTTTAAAAGGTGATTTGCTCTATTTTGATCGCTACCATAGCCACCAGTGTTTATATCTGAACTATAAACTTTTATCCCAGTACTTCTGTGATAATTTGAATTATTGTGAGACAGAAATAATGATACTGTGTGTTTGAGAAGACTGTCTGTGAAGGTGTTTCCTATAGATGACAACTGCTCTCTCTGGATCAGCGGCAGTATGAACACAGATTTGAATGTTCAAATCTTGTCAAAGGTTTAAAGCCCGGGATACACTGCATGATTTTTGCAATCCTATAAGATCAATTCAAATCACACTGTGTGACTTGGATCTATTAAACTTGAGGACGACATGCATGTAGACTGTACGATGATGAAACCTGTTGACTCGTAGGCTACGATGCAAGTTTCTATAGAAGAATAAAACGTCATCAGCATGAGCTAGTATAAACAAAACACCATGTTGAATCAAACTTTGGCAGTTGTAGTTTTTATGTGTGCTGAAAAAAAAGGAAGCAGCGAAAGAAGAAGGGAAAAGAGCTTGAGTTTTAGCGCCATGTCGCGTTGATTTCATGTCGCATTTTTATTGGCTGGTCAGTAGACGTAGGTCGTAGCAGCAAACACACTGTGCGTTGATCATGCTGAATTTCTGACACTGTCAGAAAATGACCGTAGGCTATCTTTGGTCAAAAGACTGAGAAAACGGCTGTCTTTGAACCTCTCTCACTGTAGGACGTAGGACCACTGATCAGAAAAATGGATTGTTTCATGATGGCAATCTTTTGTCTGGGACAGCCAAAAATCGTGCAGTGTATCCCAGGCTTAATAGACACAGCTGATTCATTGTCATTTAGGAATAAGATTGTGTGGGTCTTAGAATCGAGACTGCGATTAATCGTGCAGCTCTTGTGCTAACCTGCCTGAAACTTCTTGTAGCTCATCAAATGTGCACTTTCCAAATGACAAAAATCTGGAAACATTTCAGCACAGAAAAATAAAATGTCCATCTACATCCATGGTATTTCAACACTTATCTACGATGCCACTAAATGAAGATTGTGCCCTATTCATTGTTATTTTAGTATTATTTATACTCTATACTATTGTAGTTTATACATTATTAATGTATTGTAGTATATACATTTATTAATTAGCTTTTTTTATATTTTCAGTTTTCATTTTAGATTACTTTTATATAATACTATGTAGGTTTTAATTACTAAAATGTAATTTTAGTTATTTCCAGTTATTAATCTTATGTTGCTTCAACAATTTTAGTGCTTTAACATTTCTAATTTTCATTTAGTTTAAATTTTTAAATCTAATATTCAGATTTGTATAATTTAATAATGAATGGTTAATGAATAAATACCACTTGTTGGCTATTAAATACTACCGTTCTGAAAAGACAAATACTTGGCTAAGAATGAAAATGGTACCACAATACACAACATTCAAAGAAATGTCTCAACTTGGTTAGAAAACCCACTGCTAATACAGTATATGGGCAATACTTAGGTGTGTTTAGCTTTTTGGGGGGCAAGTAATTGCTTCCATTTCTGCATGTCCCACCCTGAGCAACAATTCCAAGAATTAAAGGCCAACAGAGAAGTTTATGAGACGTGATCTAGCTCTTCGACTTATAGCACATTCGTTCAAAGAAAGAAAGCTGATTTAAAATGTTCGTTCATCACGCTTGGTCTGGCAAGGATGCTTCTCTGCATGGCAGTAAAGGTATTAAATCTAACCAACAGCTTGTGTCCGAAAGAAAGCTCCAGTCACAATGACAAATGTGCCGACACCATAGTCTCGCCACTGCAGCTGCATCATGGCTAAAACATGGAGGTAATAAAGAGTGAGAACTAAAGACACTGAAAAGAGAGCAAAGATTATTCTCACTCTCCAAGTCTCTCACCCAAATGAGCTCATTTGACCCCTTAAAAATAAAGGAGGCCACATATCATTTTATTACAGCATTTTAAATAACGAAGGCCATTTGTCAGCTTGTATATTGATTTTGTAAAGGACAAATCTACATGGTGTCCTAACTACTAATGGTTCCCTTCAGAGCTGTGCTGATTCTCATATGCCCTACATATGAGCCCATTCTCTGCTGTGAGTGAGGGGTAGGTATAATATTACAAAACATTGTATAACATCATATTTTATACTAATTAGGTACAGTATGATGTGACAATTTAAAAGTGTCAACAATTTTTTTTTTTTATCTCCATTAAACACTGAAAGCCAAATGTTGCTATTTTTCAAATACTATATATTCAGACATACTACTCTGTTTACTATATAGTAGGGAAGTATTCGATTTCAGACACAGCGGCTGTCTGAAAGTCATGGAATTTACTATTATAGTAATTAAATATGTGCTTGGTTATCACCAAAGCTCTCTCTCTTTTGTTGTAGATGATTAAACCGTTACGCTGCCTCAGAAGTCAGTTTCTGAGATGCCTTCATGCACAAACACTGCCTGCAAAGTCAATGGCTGATAAGGCAGTGAGGCAACAAGTCCAAGCTGTCTAAGCTTTCGGATGCAGCCTGATACTGTGTGATTTTAGCATGTTGCTAAGCTAACAGCTCAAAACAGTTCATATAAGTAGATGGAACTGTTTCCTTCTGATTCTTTTCAGCTCTTAAAATATAATCAATGTTTCCTTTAATACCATTTACAACCATTTTTCACTCATTGTAATGGATTCTTGGCATCGTCTTATTGGCAAGGTATTCATGTAATGCTGCCTTAAAATTTGGCTAAAACACTGTGTTGTAAGGCAGCATAATTTTGCTGCATACTGCCAGAAGTGTATTTGCGTTGTGAATGCTCCTATATGTCCAAAATTGTTGTCTAGCTAGGCAGCTCACTGCAGTTTGGAACAGAACCAAGATGAGCAAGAAAAAAAAAAAGGCAATACAAAATGAAACATAAAACAGGGAACATTGGGATCAGGAAATGAAACGGAGATAAATATGTTCTTTGTTATTAGGGCTGAGTACTGACACAGATTTCACAAACTGATTTGATTACGAATTAACAAGCCCTTGATCTGATACTGATTCGATCTGTTTGGATATAGCTATAACAGGTATAGTATGTCAGTTTTTCTTAAGGAAAACAAGTTACATAATGTGTAGCTGCACTGATGCAAATTATGAATATTCTTGCCCTCTTGTTTGCATTCATCAAGTAAGAACACACACATATATATATAAATATATATATATATATATATATATATATATATATATATATATATATATATATATATAAAGGGTTAGTTCACCCAAATTCGTATCACCCTCATGCCGTTCCACACCCGTAAGACCTTCATTAATCTTCGGAACACAAATTAAGATATTTTAGTTGAAATCCGATGCCGCCGTGAGGCCTCCATAGGGAGCAATGACATTTCCTCTCTCAAGATCCATAAAGGTACTAAAAACATATTTAAATCAGTTCATGTGAGTACAGTGGTTCAATATTAATAGTATAAAGCGACGAGAATATTTTTGGTGCGCCAAAAAAACAAAATAATGACTTATATAGTGATGGCCGATTTCAAAACACTGCTTCAGGAAGCATCGGAGCATAATGAATCAGCGTGTCGAATCTGCTGTTCGGAGCGCCAAAGTCACGTGATTTCAGCCGTTGGCAGTTTGACACGCAATCCGAACAGCAGATTCGATACACTGATTCATTTATGCTCCGATGCTTTCTGAAGCATTGTTTTGAAATCGGCCATCACTAAATAAGTCAAAACAACATCTTGTTTTTCGTCCTTGTTTCCTTGTTTCAGTTGTTAAAAGTCTTTGCGACTGACTGACTCACTCACTCATAAAGACAGTCTTTGCCACCATCTAATTGCATATTAATGTAAGTTTTACAGAAGTCAAAATCACTAACGGACTCTCTCAATACCAAAAATATGGCTATTTATATGTTATTGCAAATAATATATAATAATATGTTATTAATATAAAATATTATTTATTGAACAATAATATTTAAATTAACAACAATAGCCATTATAACAGTATAAGAAGAAAATAGGAAATAAACACAAGCAAACAGTTCAGTTTAACATTCAAAAGCAGCACTCTAGTTAGTACAGGATTTAATTTCAAAATAAATAAATATAAAGTTATGAAACTTAATATAGCCCTTAAGCCAAATCTATTAGCTCTGGAACAAGTAATAGATTAATAAGACCAAAGATTGCCCGTTTGATATACCCAAAACGAATTATAGCTCACGTTTAAACATTATCTACATAAAGAGACAGCTGCAAATTCCCAAAGGACTGGCCGAGATGAAGCTGTTCTCTGCGGGTACATGAGCACTGAACGGTTGCTGACAGCCTGGAGCTCACATTTCCGAAAGCGTCTAAACAAATTTTCAAATAGGCGCTGTGTTTACATATAAATCGCATATCTGAGGTCTAAACAACTATATTCTCACCTAAAAAAAACTACATTCTGTTACAAAATAACAGTAGTATCTATAAAAATATGGTGGGTTTACTCATCCAGCATGACACACACTGTGAGAAAGCTGACAGTGGAGTGATTCAAACGGTGAAACGGTTCCCGTAGCGATACTGGTAAAAAATCGCATGGCTGAAAAGACCTCTCAGCCAATCAGATTCAAGAACCAGAATGAACGAAATAAGAATATATACATAAAACACCGCAAAAGAAACACATCTGATCAGAGCGTTGAGGACACGACCCTAATTCTAATTATACAGGTGTTCCTTAAGACCAACTTGTTGTTCGGACAAGCCACTGAGTATGATTATGACAATATGTAGATCTGCGCATCCCACATGCGGACACAGAGGGTCCCTGTGCTTTCGAAAGCTCACTCATCCTTTTAATCGGTGTGGAATCCATCAAAGTGGGTCAAACTCCCTCCCATCTGCCCCACTGAGATTTTAATGCACAAGGCCTGATTAAAACATACATACACAAAGAGGAAAATAGGCCACACTTTGCTGCTGGATTCAGGAAACTCCTGCATGGATTTTAATGAAGGACGTTTGTGAGCAATTACACTGGGTGCCACGCCGGTGAATGAAAGTTCAAGCGGTACAATTCCCAAAAGGCTGATTGCTTGATCACTGTAAACAAAATGCCTTTGTTCTGTTCTTGATGGTAATGCTTCAATACTGCAATCAGCACAGCTGTGTGCATGTTAGTGTGTCTGTGTGTGCGTGTACAAACACCCAGGATATGACCTTGTAGACGGTACAAGGAGGAGGAGACGGAGACTGGATTTATCAATGATAATTATATAAGTCTTGTTATTGTGTGTTTTAAAACACATTCAGTTACAGAAATATTACCTGTTTCCTACATGTTTTTTTTATGGATGACTGACAAATATGCATCACATTAAATGTAATAGTTTATATTAAAACTGTGCAATCCAAATGGATGGAAATTTCATATGCAATTTAAATAAATAAATCTTAAATGTAGGCATAGATATATTTTTGAGGTTACTATTGATGTCACATTTTATTTTTGATTTGATATAAAACAGTGTTTGCAGATTTCAGTCCATTCATATTGATAAAGAGGAGCTGTGACTGTACTGGCTTACCTTAAAGGGATAGTTCACCCAAAAATGAAAATTTGATGTTTATCTGCTTACCCCCACCGCATCCAAATGCTGCTTCAGGATCGCGCTGATCGCGCTCTGACAGCGGCAGTGATGTCTCACTCTCATTGAAGTATACACGCGAGACACCACTGCCATTGTCAGAGCGCGATCAGACCTCACTAAGCGAATACTGAACGCAGTTGGACATAGTGGTGTATTAGAGGTAAAAAACTATATAAATATTGTTCGGTTTCTCGCACAAACCGATCGTTTCGTGTCTTAGGACATCAATGTGTCGTCACAAGCTGCAGGGTTTAATTTGGATTTGTCCATGCAAGGTTTTTCGACTCTTATTGATCCAAGTTCCCATTCACTCCCATTATTTGACTGACAGACGGCAGAGGTTGCAGTTAAAAATCATCATTTGCGTTCGACTGAAGAAACAAAGTCACCTACATCTTGGATGTGCTGGGGGTAAGCTGATAAACATCAAATTTTCATTTTTGGGTAAACTATCCCTTTAAAAGAACTTTGAACACAATTATTACAATTGCATTTTCTATCAAACACACCTGTAAGATTGTCATTTCTGTTTGTTTTGTAAACTGGCAAACAACAAATACAAAGCAGCTAAGCATAAATAAGCTATTTTGGCTGGTGTCGCAGCACTATAGTTATAATAATGCTTCTTGGTTCAAAGAAAACCACCATCGCGTCAAAGTCATGAGTCGTGCCCCGCTGGTCTAATCCATGTGCACATCTGCTGTGGGGAATCGCCGGCGTAATCCCATATGGGCGTAAATGGGAGAGAAAGAGAGAGGGAGTGTCTTTAAGGCGGTGCTCCTGTGCTCCTGTGGATATGGCACTGAAAGACTATGGCCCTGCTCCAACACCAAACCACCTAACTGAAATGGAACCTCAAAAGTGACTGATCTGAAGAACTCTTTACGAGGACCAACTCAATTCATGGTCATTCACGAGCGTCACACAAATAGTGTTCCTCACCTGCACACAACAGACTCAACGTCTAAAGCGGATTCCAATACAGTGTGGTATTAGCATGTTGCTAAGCTAGAGAACACAATAAAAAAAGATGCATTGCACACAAAAATATTGAGTGAAATTTAGTATTTTTAAATTTATAGGGCTATTTTAATTTTAAGACTTGTACCCCCGGTTTCACAGAAAAGGCTTAAGCTAGTCCTAGACTAAAATACATGTTTGAGCTGTTTTAACTGAAAGCAACTTGTACTGACATATCTTAAAATATGTCACTGCCATTGTAATGTATTGTCTTTTCTTGTTTACAAAAGCTACTTAAATGCCCTAATTGAACTAAGGCCTAATCCTGGCTTAATCTAAGCCCTGTCTGTGAAACTGGGTCTAAGTGAAATAAAATAAAATTTTCTGCTTGCCCACTTAGGTCAGTGACTAACTTTTATATATATATATATATATATATATATATATATATATATATATATATATATATATATATATATATATATATATATATATATATATATATTTTATTTAGAAATATTATTTTATGTATATATTGTTTATTTATATATTATATATATATATATATATATATATATATATATATATATATATATATATATATATATATATATATATATATATATATATTATGTATAAATTATTTACATATTATGAAATATTAATTAGTTAATTAAATATTAATAATTAGTATTATTATTATTTATAATAAGTATATATTAAATTAAATAATTGTACATATTTATTATTCAATTTCTTAAATAACATTGAAATATTAAATATTTTATTTAAAATATATATATATCTATATATATATATATATAATTTTATTTAGAAATATTATATTATTTATAGATTATATTATTGAAATATTATTTACATATTTATTATAAAATATTAATTAAGTTAAATTGATTAAATTTTAAGAAATTGAAATAATAGCTCAAAATTATAGTTATTATAATTATAAATAAATAATATCCTTTGGCCAAGTGTGCACACACTGGTCAGCAACGTAGCAGGTTTCATTGTGATATGGGACAAACAATCTCACCTTAACTTAAAGGCAAGAAGTATGAGTGTTGTAGTGGTCGCTTGCCTTAAGGCAGCATAATTTAGCAGACAATACTTTGGGACAGCCTTCTTGTCATTAACAGGCCTAAAAATGTTGTATAGGTATACAGCTCAATAGGATTTGTAAACTTGAGGCATCTCAAATAAGCTTTTAATCTAGCAAACCTATTCTACCCCCTCACTCTGCCAGTGGGCACAATGCATGGGACAGCACTAATATAAATAGCTGACTAATTTCTGTAACCACACATATACGATCAGCCCATAAATGCACTGATGACAGCATCACATTTGAAGTCAGAACTGCAACACATGTGCTTATCGGCCTCTTCACACTGCATGATATGACGAGCTAAGTGATTTGAAATCGCACTGCTAACACAGCACTGTGCTGACGTACAGCTATACCCCAATCCACTTCCCCCTCAACTCCCCCACGCTAATCGTTGCTGCTGGCCGAAACAAAACGAAAAGTTGTGCTTTTGATGAAGAGGCACGGCCCCGTCATCTGGTTTTCCTGACACTTGGATGGAGCGGCATTGGAGCGTGTCTGCTCAAAGATACAGAGAGTGAGAGAGAAAGTTTTAAATTGCTTTTACCAAATGCTCAAGAGGGGAAAGAAGAGGGAGAAATTTGAGGGACAAAAAGACTGTTTTTCATTTGTATGTTCTACTGTTTTTTACTGATTACTAGTTATAGGCAGAGACCAGTCGATAAAAAAAAATGAAGAAAAAAATATATACAACCATTTAAATGTTTGGGATCAGTATTTCATTTGTTTTGTAAAGAAATGAATACTTTAATCAAGTAAGGATGCTTTAAATAGATTAATGTTATGATCAATCAGTGTTACAAAAGTTTATATTTAAAGGTACAATGCATACATTTTAGGAGGATTTAGGAGGATATATATATATATACAGTACAGACCAAAAGTTTGGAACGATTTTTAATGTTTTTAAAAGAAGTTTCGTCTGCTCACCAAGGCTACATTTATTTAATTAAAAATACAGTAAAAACAGTAATATTGTGAAATATTATTACAATTTAAAATAACTGTGTACTATTTAAATATATTTGACAAAATAATTTGTTCCTGTGATGCAAAGCTGAATTTTCAGCATCATTACTCCAGTCTTCAGTGTCACATGATCCTTCAGAAATCATTCTAATATGATGATAATTTTTTTTCAGGATTCCTTGATGAATAGAAAGTTCAAAAGAACAGCATTTATCTGAAATACAAAGCTTCTGTAGCATTATACACTACCGTTCAAAAGTTTGGGGTCAGTAAGAATTTTTATTTTTATTTTTTTTGAGAAGAAATTAAAGAAATGAATACTTTTATTCAGCAAGGATGCATTAAATCAATCAAAAGTGGCAGTAAATACATTTAAATGTTACAAAAGATTAGATTTCAGATAAACACTGTTCTTTTGAACTTTCTATTCATCAAATAATCCTGAAAAAAAAAAAAAATTGTACACAAATATTTTGTACAATTGTACACATTAAATGTTTCTTGAGCAGCAGATCAGCATATTAGAATGATTTCTGAAGGATCATGTGACACTGAAGACTGGAGTAATGATGCTGAAAATTCAGCTTTGCATCACAGGAATAAATTACTTTGTGAAATATATTCAAATAGAAAACAGTTCTTTTAAATTGTAATAATATTTCACAATATTACTGTTTTTACTGTATTTTTAATTAAATAAATGTAGCCTTGGTGAGCAGACGAAACTTCTTTTAAAAACATTAAAAATCTTAGTGGTTCCAAACTTTTGGTCTGTACTGTATATATATTGCACAACACACAATCATTGCACATATAATCATTAATATCTTTTTAATATCTTCCTGATATTCTGTTTGTTGCATCCGGCACAATCAAACCCAAGTCAGTGAATCTCCATATTTACCTCTCTGTTATGATGGAATAAAAGCATTTTGTCTTTCCCTTGACCTTTGGTTGAATAGAGCGTTTAATCGAATACATCATTGTACTGAATGGAACAGCAGTAGTGGGTGGGCTGAATCAGGCCTTTGCTTTGTGGCAGGATGTAATTTGTATTTACCAAAGTGCCACCTGTGGTCCAGAGCACAGATCTACCTTGGTGTCAAGTTCTGATCTGACACCAACATCAGAGGTTAAAGCTACAGCACAAACATTTCTGGCAGAAAATACCTCACGTAAGCAGGATTAGTGATTATATTATAATTCAGTACTATTATATTTAAATAAATTAAAATCACACAAAGTAAAAAAATGATTTTGGCATCATTTATGAGATTTGCTAAATATTACATTACTATATGTAAACATAGGAGATACAACAAATACAACTAAATATCCATATAAATTGATAAATATACAGTACAATACAAAATTAGGTCAATCATCTGTCATCGACCTTCATGTCATTCCAATACTGTGTGACATTCTTTCTTCTGTGGATCCCAAAAGAAGATATTTTGAAGAAGCCAAAAAGTTTTGGTGATCTTTGACAAACTATGGAAGTTTGTTTCCACCAAATAAAACATTTAAATAAAACATAAAAAAAGGTAATTGCGACTTTTTACAATTCTGACTATTTTCTTGTAATTGAGAGTTTACATCTCACAATTCTGACTTTTTTTATCAGAATTCGGAGATATAAAAGTCAGTCTTTTCTTTTTTATAACTCGCAATTGTGAGTTTCTCTCTCACGATTCTGAGAAAAGAAGTCAGAATTGCAGGATTTAAATGCAATTGCGAGAAAAGTCAGAATTGCAAGATATCTCTTTATAACTCACAATTCTGACTTTATTTCTCATAATTGTGAGTTTATATCTCGCAATTCTGACATTATAACTCTCAATTCTGACTATTTCTCACAATAAAAAGATAAAAAGTCGCAATTACCTTTTTTTTTATTCAGTGGCGGAAACAAGCTTCCATAACAAACAATTCTCAAAATACTTCTTTTTCACAGGAGAAAGTCAGTTTGGATTGACACAAGGGTGAGTATATGATGACAGAATGCTCAATTTTAGATGTACGATCACTTTAAACAGAGAATCTAGACTGCCATCGACAATGAACCAATTGAACCGACACTTTCTCAAAGAGGTAACAGCCATTATCTAATATCTGTCATTTAAATCATTTAATTAATATAATATGGATGTCATCCTCACTGCAGCCTTCGCAGGAAATACATGATTGAAAGGGCTTTTCCACACTAATCAGGTTTGATTGAACAAGGTTACATCACCACGAACCCTGGCAGCGAGAGCCCTGCAGACAAAAGGACAGAGCACTGAATCACGGCTAATCAAAGTCCGTCTGCTGTGAAATGATGAGATAAATGTGCGTGATGGCTTCAAACAAGTTGAGTAAGTCAGGACAATGCAATGCATTAGAAATCTTTGAGATGTCTCATCGAGACAATGGAAGTCATACTTGAGATGGATGCGATTGCCATCAAAAGCATCATAGAGCTGTATGCGGTTCACCGCACTTTGTAACCAAGGAACAAAAAGCACTATTTCTACTTTACATAGGCTACATATTAAAACAATTAGCCTAACTAAAGTCTAATTTATTATTTATTTCTGAATTTAAAAGGAAAATTCTGTCATTATTTACTCATCCTCAAATGTAATTTTAGGCTCATTCATTCTCAAGCATTATTCACTTAAATAATAAAGTTTCTTATAAAGAAGTGAAGCCTCTCACAACATTCACTGATGCTAGGCACCAGTACAAAGCATCTAGTCTGACTGGTTTAGTATTCTGGGCTGGACTGAGCCTATGTGAATGGCTAAGAAGGGTCAAGCCATTAGTGCGATTAAACCTACACCCTCTTTCTCTATCCATCACAATCTCTCTCCATCCATCTCTCCAACAATGTTCTGACATGTATCTCACCCACATAATTTCTCATCACCTTCTCATTACTTAGACTTCAGCAGGACAATTGCAATACACTCCTTAAGCAGAAAGTCCTCTTGGGGCAACCTGCTGTCGAGTGCCTCGTCCAAGTGCACAATTGTGATCGGACAGAGAAACTCAAATTATACAACCTAGTTGCTGAAAGGGAACATATTCTACACATCTGGAATTATAATTTTAGCATGACTATTTTCACCCTCTCTGATATATGTTATACTTTTTTTTTTACGTATACACAGTTGAACACACAGCCTTGCAAAGTATAATTCACTTGACTCGTACAGATACACAGGCATTCAACACATGCGCATTGCGACAAATTTCAATACCTCTATGAGTTACAACCCATATAAACATCTTTGTATTCTTTCATGCTAGAGTTGTACAAATGAGGGTACTTTTTAACCTCTTCGCACAATCTCTCATCTATGTAGGCCTCCATTGTCGCTGTAGCTTGCATGGGTTCCGGTCTATTCTGTTTATTCAGGTTTTTTTTAACTCCTTGTGAATCGATGCCCCCAGGGCACAGCTGCTACCTTGTGGATAAATTACTGCAAAAAATAATTAAATGCGCATATGCGACCTGAGCGTACAAAAAAAGTACTCATTTGTAAGGCTGCACGATTTATCGCAATTTTATTGCATGCGATTTGGCAAAGGCTGTGATTATTTAATGCGTAGCTTGTCAGAGTTCTATGGCTCTGTGATCAGTAGTAAATGCTTCTCCATCTGAAAACCAGAGGGCGCTCTCGGGCAGAAACTATGCCTTGCTGCCAAAGTAGACCATGTATCATTCCAGGAAATCCTATACAATCGCTGTAGCTGAATAAACAGAATATTAAAACGTTTTGGTTGATTAAACATGATTAATAAACACAAGACTGCCTTATTCTGTGTAAGAAGTCACTTCATCTCACAGAAGGATGCTCAACTGTCATTATGAAGTGAGTTTGGAGCAAAACTTATTATTAAATGTTTACTTTTGTTGGACAATATGTTAATAAATGCTTCTCATGTCTGGACAGATGTTTGAAGCATGTTGCTTTTTCAAATGCACATTATAAGCGATTCAAACTCGCAGTACTTTCAGATGGATTTGCATTTGGAGCCATAGTTCAAGCCACGCATAAAAAATAATTGCAGCTTTGCGATTTCATAATCGCACTAAGCCAAATCGTTTAAGCATGATTTCAATGGTTTTTTTAATCGTCCGATTAATCGTTCAGCCCTACTAAATTTACAAAAAGTCAGCGGTGCGCGTTCCATACTCGTGTACAGTTCTGATGACGAAATTCACATCACGCGAACTGTACGCTGACCCTCGCATGCGTGTAACAAGTATACTTTGGCCTTCAGCTACATAACTGTGTAAACTGTTAAATTAACTCCTGTTAAATTTACTCCTGTTTAGTGTTGTCAAAAGTACCGACTTCGGTACCTAGTCAGTACTGAAATTTTAAAAACGTGATGCTTTGAGCGCTGTTGAGTGGATTCGTAAACATCTCTGATTGGCCGTTGTTTTCACGGCTCATCGGATATGTCTGTGATAGGCTTCAATGATCAACGCTGTAAAAACGTTGTAAATAGTCATCAATTAATCTCTTCACTAAGCGCTTACACAAATACACACGGGAGCGTTTGAAAGCAGGCGTCTATCGCGGATCGGTCCACTGTTAGACGCCTGCTTTCAATCACTCGCGCTCCCACTTTCAAAACGCTTTCAAATTCAAACACTTCCGTGTGCTTTCAAATGCTCCCACGCATTGATCATTGTAGCCAATCACAGGCATATTTGATGAGCGCGTCAACACAATAGCCAATCAGAGATGTTTATGAATCCGCTCAACAGCGCTCAAAGCGTCACGTTTTTAAAATTTCAGTACCGATAGGTACCGAAGTCGGTACTTTTGACAACACTACTCCTGTTAAATTAACTCCCAAATTTTATTAATTATTTATTATATTAATATTTTTATGCTGCTCACATTTCTCACATTAGATAACAGCGATCACCCCCGATTAAATAAACCAAAGACCCCCACAACCTCTCATTTTCCCACTAATCCCAAAGGATAAGCCAGGAAGCCACCCTTCACTGGCTTTTATTATCTGCGCCTGGGTAAAAGCTGCACTGGCTATGAGGGGAGAGGCCAAGGTAATGAAATTATTCTCATCACACTTTATGACACAGCACCAGATGCAAAGGGCTATACATTTTATATATTTTTTGCTTTTACTCTTTTTTTTTTTTATGGTATGAGCTGTCTTACCTAAAGAATTCAATCTGTAATCCATTTATACCTTGAATTTAATGTAGGATCAGTGAGCTAAACCACTATTAGTTTAGACTCAAATTTCAAGTATTACAGTAGACAGGTGTGCGCTAATACAGAGTCTATCGCTATATGCCATATTTGTTCCTTACTTCATGCAAACAGCATTAACAAATCAAGCTTTGTGCTCAACTAACTCTACATACCTATACACATACACACACATCAACCCACAGACATATACACAGCTTTGGAGAATGCACACACTGCAGCCAACAGCACTGAAGATGTGCTTCGCTACGCCAACACAAATATTGACTCTGCACAGTGTTTGGTCTGGAGAGGAATGCAGAAGAAATACTAAGAAATATCATCTGTACAACAAAACAGAGTGCTAGAAACACACTTTGAAATTGACATCAGCCTGATAAGAAAGCATTTAATTATATGTGCGAAAAATACAGAGGAAGAAAAAGCAAGTGACAATGGGAAAAGGTCACGAAAAGCAGGAGAAAACAAAGCTAAATGCAAATAATAACATTCACATAACCATATAGTTGTGTGTAGCTAGAATAGCAATCACTCCCCATGTCAAGTGTTACTGACGTCAAAGGCTGTCCAATCATCTATCACTTGGTAGAAGATAGTCAAACAGATAACAGATAAACATAACAGACACAAGCATGTCTAAAAGTAAAATGCACAGGACTATATTAATAGAGTTACACTTGGTTTGTGCTGACCACACCTGATACCTGATGAGAGCATCAAAAGTCAAGACACAATGGCAACATTTGTTGTTAATGAATTTAGAAAATGGATCAATTCAACCAAGGCTCATTGGAAATACGCACATTTCACTGAAATGAATACTAAAATGCCAAAAACTTTTATTCCTTTTACAAATTATGATTACAGGGGCAGATTATCAATCTGTATCAATGGTATCATGCACAATACCATGTCATGAACTCAAAGCACTTTTACCATAGTGCGTGACTTGTAAACTAATACACATTGACATTCGCATAATCTGCTCCATAAGACGTAGTAAACTTACTTGGTAGCTCACCTGGTATAGCATCGCACTTGCGATGCAGAGCGCTTGGGTACCGTAACATGAGTCATGACACTCCACAAAAGTATATATGTGCCTTCCATAAGTATTGGAACAGTAAATACAAAATTGCTCTGTTAGCTGTGGTGTCAAGACAAAATGTTTTACCAACTAAGAAGTACAGCACTTTTAGAGTTTCATCCCTCTGTCTAATGTCAGCATATTGGGATGGTTTCATTTGAAGCACATATAAATGTGTAAAAGATCATATTTAATTGTAAATCCTTTGCAAGCAATCACAGGAGCGAGTCTGTGACCCATAGACATCACCAGACTCTTGGTTTCACACTTTGAAATGCTTTTCCAGCCCTTAAATGCAGCCATTTTCAACGGTTGCTTGTTTGGAGGAGTTTCTGCTTTTAGTCTCCTCTTCAGCTGGTGAAATAGTTGTTCAACAGGATTTAAATCTTAATCTTACCACACCTCAAGACACTGTTTCGATGGTGTATTTCACCATGGTTTTTGTCCTTACACTCTTTTTCTAAACACTAATTTCTTACACATCTCATCCCAAGCCTCCGTTGCTAATTCCAAAACGCCATTTCAGAACTAGTAACGGAAGATTGAGCCTTGATAGCAGAATAATACAGTTGATACAGTTATTAACACACTTGAGAGAGAGAGAGAGTATATTTGAATTAGCCTACCTGAGTGTCTGTGCCTCTCTCACGGCAGCACTGTCTCTACTAATAGCGAAACAAAACTATAAGTTGATCTACCTCAAGAAATCGCATTATTACCGCGCAGGTGAGTCATTTTACAGATTAATTCGTCAGAGCAGCCCTGACAAAACGTTTCTGTGTGAGTGTGTGTCCGTATTAACGTTATACAGTATGTGTGTACGTTTGAAACAGAGAGAGAGAGAGAGAAAGAGAGACTATGTGCTTTCAGGACACAATAAAACGTATTTTCTGGCAAAAACCATGACGCTAATTTGTCATTTTCATTCTATAGTTTACTATATTTATTTGCTTGGTCAGTGTCGTTGTGGGTTTTGTTTCTTTTGCTGTTATAGGCTGTAAGGAGCTTTTGAAATAACTGAAATCATTTGGCGAAGTGTAGGGCTGCACAACGATTAATCGCGATAATTATAATTATATAATTATATAATTATAATTATGTAATTATAATTATGTATATATAAATACATGCACATACATGTATAAATTTAAGAAATATATACATGTATAAATATACATATTTATATACATTTTATATTACATATAAATATAAATATTTTATATATAAATATATATTTTTTTCTTAAATATATACATGTATGTGCATGTATTTATATATACAGAATTATTATACACAGAACACACACATATATTACGTAACACATACTTTTATTTTGCAAACGATTAATCGTGATTAATCGTTGTGCAACCCTAGCGAAGTGATATGAAACTGTCTAGACCTGCCTAGAACTACTTTAGTTGTGCTTTCCCTTAAAATAATTGCACACCTTAGAACACTGATCATCAGATTTGAGTATTCAACAGCCCTGTAGTATATATATATATATATATATATATATATATATATATATATTAGTGCTGTCAATCACAAAAAAAAATGAAAATCTAACTTTTTTTGCTGTAATTAATTGCAGCGCTTGAATGGTTTAAAAGAATTCGCATGAATAAGAGCACAATCGTATAATATAACGCTAGCTAAAGGATGACCAAAAAACGGAAGCTGCATAACTGCATAAAATTATTAGTTTAACACGTTCAAAATATTAAAAGTTATCCTGCAGCCCCCTTGGAAGTTTGCTGAAGACCCCTGTTTGAGAATCACTAAAGTACATTTTTGTTTACAACTTTATAATGAACAATTCTGAACTAGTACTGTGTTTGTGGGTGTCCAAATTTAAATTCAGGTTCCTGAAGCAAAACCAATCAAGACCTATACTGCAGTAAACAATCGTGTTGCTTTCAAAGCACTAGCTCGTCTTCGTGTTGCGTGCTTAGATTGTTCAGATTGTTCATGCTGTGGCTGTACCTGGGAAATAGACTGTCAGGACAGAACACGATAGATCGTGCCGTTTGAAATCAAGGGGAAAATCACTCAGGCTGTTTTCCATGGGGAGCAACTCTCTGCTAATGACGAGACAAGCTGATTCTACACACACATACACACAGAAACATGGCATAATGAAAACATGCTCACTCAAAAGGAGCAAACCCATAAACAACAGGAGGTAAACCATGCCACAGTATTTTTAGTACACAGGGTAACCAAAAATAAACCTCTATAATCCACAAACAAATATCAATACAGATGGTTAAACAAGCATCTGCAGCACCTGTTGAAAAGCACTCTCATGAAATCATCATCTCTAAAGCCACAGTCTCTTGCTGATATCATCGCTGCCTTGGTTACCATGGCCTCCCATTACAGAAATCAATATCTAAAGATACTGTCCTCATTCCAATGCATGAGATTTGGGTCACAGCTGAGCAGTGCATGCAATTCAGCAAATCAAGACAATACACCACTGGTGCATAACGATCAGAGATTAAACCGGGGCAAGTTGTCACATTAGGGCAATATTATTGTTATTATTCTACAAATTAACAGTTTGTTAATAATAATAATAATAATAATAATAATGGGTAATAATATAAAATTTTATTAATTATTTCATCCTTTAAGTTTTGCTGAAAAGTCTATATTATGCAGCTTAATGGCACGTTCTTATTGTGACAACATGTACTGCTATTGGGGCATGTTGTCACAAAAGGTCAACGGGTGTTCAGTATATTAGTTCCTAGGCAAAAACGTTAGAAACGTTCATGGGATTTTTTGTAGCCAACACGTTAAACTATTCTATTATACAGAAAATTATTTTAAACAATAAACCTACTCTGAGAAATACTCACTGGAGTAAAAAAGTGTGACTAGCCCCGGTTCTCATATCCATTACCCTTCATAATCGTAAACACAATAAAGATTATCGTTTTAGCTACACCGGATTAAAATTACATGACTTCCAGATTGTTTAGCCTCTTAATAGAGTATAGAATAAAACAAAAACCACATTTAATCAAAATACTATATAAGCCACTGTCCTAGCAGCATGATGTATTTATAAAGCGCTCGCGCCTCCAGAGGAATGCGTGCGCTCAATCCTACTGCTGGTTAACGCCTTTAAACCTTCAGTTCAGACTTAAACAACATCAATATGGTGACAGTTTAGTGCTAAACTCAATACTAAATACGATTAAAACTGTCAACCCAGCCTATTCTGTGTAAAACTACACCACCAAACTCTGAGTGCGCATTTTTGCGCGAGCTCCTTGTGATTAAAAACAACGTAGCGTTACTGCATCATAGACATGTCAAACAAAAGCGACCCTTAACTGCAAGCAATAATCATAAGGAGTATAATGAAACATATCAAGCAGTTTGCATTAGTTTTTGGCCATTAAACACTTTAAATACTCGCCTGGTACGTGTAAAATCTTGTCCCGTTCGGCGGGTGGACCTTTGGGGAGTTAGTCCCCGTGTTCATGTCTGAGAAAATCATATTTCCCCCAATGCAACGCAGAAGTGATCAGCAGTCTCCAGCTGCACAGGGTGAATTAAATCCTTGTCGTTAAGTTCAACTGATCACAGATCAGTGCCTCCCCAACTGACGCTGGACTCCTCACATCCACACAGAATGACAGAAATTAAAACTGCGCCCCTTTTTATGCACGTTGTATTAATAATAAGTCAGTAAAACGCTGACATAATCAATCAGGGATGTGAAATGTCACTGATATATACAGCAGCAGGCTCCATGATCACAGCACGGATGCTGTGTACCCGTGTGCTGGACCAGCCCATCTGTTCGATAAGCTGCTGCCTCCTCACTTGATTATGCAGCATCACTGCCGGTAAACCAATCGGACACTAGAATCCGACGTGGGCGTGGCTATATGGGTACTCTCCCTGTTCATGCTCAGAGATAGTGAGGTGCATATTTATGAGCTGCGATTGTATGTTTAATGATCCCATAAACAAATATGTAAAAGTCCTCTAGGGAAACAAAGCTCCTTATTTTAAAGTATTCAATGATAAGGTGCCAAGTACTTTAGGAGTATTTTATAGGGGAAACCAGGGCTAGTACATGAAAAAATACTATAGTAATTTATAGTAAATACTATAGTAAATTGTAGTACACTATTATAGTACTTGCAACCATTTGTTAATGAATGCTACAGCATACTGTTGTATTAACTATAGTGAACTGACAAACTGTAATACATAATGTAGTAGTATATTTTAGTTTTTACTACAGTAAACTGTAGTGTATTGTAGTATAATATATAGATGTAGAAAACTTACAGAATTGGGTAAAGTATTTTGTTTATATTACTATAGTTGTTATATTACCACAGCAACTATAGAATTACCACAGAAATTTAATTCAAGTACTATAGTATGGTTCAAAAACACTATAGTATTACTATAAATTACTATAGTATTTTTTTTTTCATGTGGGGTTGTCACTTTTTACTCCAGTTTACTCTGACTCTGATATAAACGACAAACAAAATAAGGACTGTGTATAAGTACAGAACATGTATGTTTATACTGTTTTGCAAATATAAATGCATTCATTGCACTTTCAAGGTCTCCATTCCCAGACCTGCTTTTAAAAACAAGAGAGTTTAGGATCAATATAATTGGCCAATTCACCTCTTAAAAAAAAAAAAATGCAAACCAACCACTTAGAATGGCTTTAGCATTGACCAGAATAAGCTTTCTTTCAGTTAATAAGGAGCTCTTTTAATTCAGTGTTTCTATTGACATGGGCACACTGGAGGGACTCATTCAATTTGGCTCCATTTCTTGGCTTTTCTGAAAAAACATGTAGCCATTGTTGAGGAAGATAATCAAATCTGCAAAGGCTGGCTTAGCAGAAGTCCTTTTACCAGACTTTATTCAATCAATTTCATACATGCCCCTTCGAAATGTATGGGCCATGACGGTCAGCACACTCCTTGAATTGTACAAGTCACATGACTCCATAAGTGATTATAAACCAGAAAGTAATCTCATGGGATAACCATGCCATGCAATACCTGTAGTTGACAATACAATCACAATTTGTGGTTACTCAGGTTTCTAAATGGTTTTAGCTTGATGCTTTGGACATGCAGTATCTCCTTTAAAAGGGACCTATAATGCCCCTTTTACAAGATGTAATGTAAGTCTGTGGTGTCTCCAGAATGTATCCGTGAAGTTTCAGCTCAAAATACCCCACAGATCATTTATTGTAGCTTGTCAAATTTGCCCCTATTTGGGTGTGAGCAAAAACATGTCGTTATTGTGTGCCCCTTTAAATGCAAATGAGCTGCTGCTCCCTGCCCCCTTTCCAAAAGAGGGCGGAGCTTTAACAGCTTGTGCTTCGGTTGCTCAACAACAACAAAGATGGAGAATCTCACACAGCCAAAATGACGATTGCCATTAACCGTGTTCAGCCTTACATTGTTCAAACCAGATTTATACACTGATGGAGAAACTCAGGAAGAAGTTACAACTTCAACAATGCAGCTGGACATTTCTGAATGGTTAGTGGATAAATTTATGTAGTTACTGTGGAGTTGATTCAACTCATCGACTAGCATGTGCCGTCATGTTAAACTTCTGTGCAAATCCAGCATTGAATTGACCCTCGTTTCTGAAGCAGTCCGGCGTAAAATGGCAACAACACTCGACTACAACAAATCTTCCTCTTCTCTAAAGCAGCCCAACATGGCCTCGTCCCCTTTGTTGCATGTTCTCGGGGGCAGGATTTATGTAAATTTTAGGGTTAGTGATGTCACAAACCCGGGAAGAAGCTTGTTGTAGTCCCTACAAGCCGTTTGTTGTAGTCCTTAAACAGTGAATTCTTTAAAAGAAAATATCTCCCTTTGTATTGTTTATGCTCAAACAGCAACATTACACACTAACTAAAGTTAAAAAATAAGTGAAATCATAATCAACCACCACTTTAATGTATGGGATTTTTCCTCCTGTTTAAGTGAAACTGGAAGCAAACATCACTGAAATTCACATCCAAAAAGACATCTGAGGTACTTTTTCCATACTAATATATATTTTGTCCTTGTCTACAGACTAGCAATCATCTTTAAATGAGTTTCAGTTCCAGTGGATGACTAAAATAAAGAATAATGGTGCTATTTTTATTATTTCTGCAGTGATTCTAGTATAAAAGTTTTAGACCCTTGTGAAATATGCTTTAATCGAAACACTGACTCGTAACATTGTTTCCACTAATGGGCTTCAGCAATAGTCTTATGAGACAATACTACGAAGGCAGCAGAAAGATATGAACATGCCCTAATGGATAATTTTGAGCATCTCTCCAAAATCTTTCCTGAAGGGGAAGAGGAGGGTGGGACTGATCTCTGCTTCCTAACGTCCTGCCAGGGTACAAAGGCATAGGGATGCACCAGATGGGGCTTCTGAGCAACCTGAGAGGACAGAGAGAGAGAGAGAGAGAGAGAGACACGCGTGGGCTCTCCCCTGGGGGGGTGTGCCAGGCCAGGAGGCTTGGATTGTGGCCGCAAAAACATGCCAAGCAAAAACATGTCACTCTCCCTACTATAAAAACAGAAGCAGCCTCTGCTAGCACAGATGCGTCTCCTTCACTACTGCCTGAAAAACAATTCCAGTCTAGCCAGAGGATTTTCTACCCCAAATATTTCTAAGCACATATAATATGTCTAAACACTTCGAAAAATGTGGACATGCATGTAAGATGTGTGTTGACGACAAAGAGACGTGTGTGAAAGGACTTGGACTTAAAGCTTATTGGTTGAAAAACGACCAATGAAATTTCTCTGTTTAGTTCTAATGACGTCACTGATGATATCACAAAGGAACTCCATCCAAGACTTCCCTGGTTCTTTCCAATGCAATCATTCAGCTTCTCAGATAAAAAAGAGATATGATGAGTCATATAAGTCAATCTGTAACTGCTCACAGTTTCAGATTTCTTTAACCTGGTTATTTTGAGAAATAATGTTGTTTCAGCTTAAAACCCAAACTTTTGCTCATCTTTAGAACAAAATGAATTAATATTCTCTTATTATTTTGCCCCCTCATCGAAAGTCTCCACATTACAAGCTTCACAAAGCATGAAAACAATGTAAAAGTTTGTGTGATCACTGTATATGAGGAACACGTTTAATTTAGGATTTTATTCACATTTATACCTCAGTTCTTTCTGGTTCTCAAATCTGACTGGCTGAGAGGTCTTTCCAGCCATGCAATATTGTACCAGTATCACCACGGGAACCGTTTCACCGTTTGAATCACTCCTCTGTCAGCATCTCACTGCGAGTGTCATGGCGGAGGGGCAAACGCACCATATTTTTATGGATACTGTTATTTTGTAACAGAATGTAGTTTTTTTTTAGGTGAGAATATAATTGTTTAGACCTCAGATATGCGATTTATATGTAAACACAGCGCCTATTTGAAAATTTGTTTAGTCGCTTTCGGAAATGTGAGCTCCAGGCCGTCAGCAACCGTTCAGTGCTCATGTACCCGCAGAGAACAGCTTCATCTCGGCCAGTCCTTTGGGAATTTGCAGCTGTCTCTTTATGTAGATAGTGTTTAAACATGAGCTATAATTCGTTTTGGGTATATCAAACGGGCAATCTTTGGTTTTGTTAATTTATTACTTGTTCCAGAGCTAATAGATTTGGCTTAAAGGCTATATTAAGTTTCATAATACATTGAAATTAAATCCTGTACTAACTAGAGCACTGCTTTTGTACGTTTAACTGAACTGTTTGCTTGTGTTTTTTATTTCTTATACTGTTATAATGGCTATTGTTGTTCATTTAAATATTATTGTTCAATAAATAATATTTTATATAAATAACATGTAGTATTTTTTTGGTATTGAGAAAGAGTCCATTAGTGATTTCGACTTCAGTGAAAGTTACATTAATACACCATTAGATGGCAGCAAAGATGGTCTTTATGAGTGAGTGAGTCAGTTACAAAAGTTGCGTCCCAAATGACACACTATACACTATGCACTTATACACGTACTATGCACTATGTACTCATCCGTGTAGTCTGTGAATTGTATAAGGTTATTTTGTCATTTAACGACAGAGTCTGATCCCCCCTCCCCCTCCCCTACGTAAGTAAAGCTCTGACAGTTGAGTGCATGAAGTGTCCAACATTCCACATTTCATTTTTCCGTTAATTTAGTGCATCATCCGGGTTTTTAAAGTGTACTTTATCTTTTTGGAATTTTCAGTGTGAACGCACTTACACTATTTATACTTAAAAAGTCATAGAATAGTGCGTAAATACGCAAATTGGGACGCACCTACATACTTTTATAATGAAATGGACTGAAACAAGGACGTTTTTTTTGTACTTTAAACAACATTTTACAAGACACAGCTGAATATAAGATTGACCTGAAGAATATCAGCTAGATGCAGGAAATACACTCTCTCTCTCATAATACTCTTTAAAGGTGCCATCGAATTGAAAATTGAATTTACCTCGGCATAGTTGAATAACAAGAGTTCAGTACATGGAAATGACATACAGTGAGTCTCAAACTCCATTGTTTCCTCCTTCTTATATAAATCTCATTTGTTTAAAAGACCTCAGAAGAACCGGCGAATCTCAACATAACACCAACTGTTATGTAACAGTCGGGATCATTAATATGTACACCCCCAATATTTGCATATGCCAGCCCATGTTCAAACATTACACAAGAGCAGCCAGTATTAACGTCTGGATCTGTGCACAGCTGAATCATCAGACTAGGTAAGCAAGCAAGAACAACAGCGAAAAATGGCAGATGGAGCAATAATAACTGACATGATCCATGATTACATGATATTTTTAGTGATATTTGTAAATTGTCTTTCTAAATGTTTCACTAGCATGTTGTTAATGTACTGTTAAATGTGGTTAAAGTTACCATCGTTTCTTACTGTATTCACAGAGACAAGAGCCGTCGCTATTTTCATTATTAAACACTTGCAGTCTGTATAATTCATAAACACAACTTCATTCTTTATAAATCTCTCCAACCATGTAGCATTAGCCGTTAGCCACGGAGCACAGCCTCAAACTCATTCAATCAAATGTAAACATCCAAATAAACACTGTACTTACGCGATTAGACATGCTGCATGATGAACACTTTGTAAAGATCCATTTTGAGGGTTATATTATCTATGTGAACTTTGTTTATGCAGTGATAGAGTCGAGAGCTCGGGAGGGGGCGAAGAGCGCAAGCAATTAAAGGGGCCGCAGCCTGAATCTGCGCATTTCTAATGATGCCTCAAAATAAGCAGTTAAAAAAAAATTATTAAAACAAATCTATGGGGTATTTTGAGCTGCAACTTCACAGACACATTCAGGGGACACCTTAGACTTATATTACATCTTGTTATAAGACATTTGATGGCACCTTTAAAAAACGGATAGTTCCGGCCCTTGATTCTGATTGGTTGCGCCATGTTCAAAACCGTTGTAAAATACCCATTGTAAAACATTGCTCCGCGTCATGCCTAACAACGCCCCTTAACTATTATAAATGCACTGTAAACCACGGCTTCTTGGGGCTTATTGCTTTATCATATTACAATGAGTTTCAATGAAGTGACTCAACGTTCCCTCGTTACTAGCTCTAAAGTGATGTTTTAGAATTAGTAAAGGAGGCTTGTGCACGACTGTTAAACTTGAGATTTGAATCCATGGCGGAAGGAAGTAGTTCCTCACAAAAGAGAGTTTTCAAAGTTTTTTCTTATTTATTTACACACTCGTGCCATCAAACTGTTGTATATAAGCAATATCACACACGTAGCTGTGCAATATTGCTGTATATCAGCACACTTTGATTACCTACGGCCAAATCACAGCCGTGCTGATATACAGCCATATTTCACGGCTATGAGTGTGATATTGCTTATAAATATAAGCATTAGTCAACGCACATATTAGATATAATAAAGCTCAACCATTCTTGCGTGACACTCAAAAATAAAGTGTGTCAAGAAAGCACATCTGTTTACCATATTTAATGTGCTCTATGTGCGTTGATCAGTGTTTATATATAAATGAAAGCCTTATGTGTTTGGAAATAAATGGTGATAATTTTCATTTTTGAGTGAACTATTTATTTAATAAAACTATTTAAAAAAATATTATGTATTTCTACATTGACATTAAAATGATTATTCCCTACACACAGTCATGCAGTACTGTATATACATTGCACAACAATGTCAGTGCAATACAGAGAACCTGCATTCATTCATTCATACATTCATTCATTCAAATTACCTTGAGCATCACCTACTCACACTCCAATTTGAGCCTGAACAGGGTGAGCTAAACATGAGCTCTCAAAACAATCAAATGGGCAAAACAAATCAATTTCCGGTTTCTAGGTGGCCACTCATCCGTCTGATTCCATAAGGTCTAACAAGCATCTGTGCCTGAAAACACTACACCGCAATTAAAGCCGTTATTCAATAGCGTGTCAGTGTGTGTGCATCTGTGCTATGGAGCAAAGCTGATGTCTAATTAAAAGGAAACATGTAACCTTTCTTTTACGAGGGCTTGTTACAGGCAGGTAAACTGTCCTTATTAGAGTCACTGCCTACAGAGAACACAACATCCCATTCCACAGATGTAATATTAACACATATTGATTGTAGCAGCTAGTATAATGAGCTGGCGATCTGACGCAGAACCTGAAAGCGCTGAACATAAACCACATCCCAGAATGACACAGAACAGAAGATATTGTTGAATAAAGTCATTATTTTTGTTCTGTTATTGTGCACAAAAAGTATTCTCGTCGCTTCTTAAAATTAAGGTTGAACCACTGCAGGCACGTCGACTATTTTAATGGTGTCTTTAGTACCTTTCTGGACCTTGAAAGTGGTTGTTAAATTGCTGTCTATTGAGGAGTCAGACAGCTATTGGATTTCATCAAAAAATATCTTAATTTGTGATCAGAAGATGAATGAAGGACGTATTGGTGTGGAACGACATTAGGGTGAGTAATTAATGACAGAATTTTCATTTTTGGGTGAACTAACTCTTTAAAGTTAATCCTTGAAAATGCTAAATGTTAAATGTAATCTTTAGAAAATATTTTCATACATCATGTTATGATGCCTACATTTACTACAATGACTGATTTTAGTTTTTAGCGCTTTATTTTTTAAATTTATTTAGACAAAATAATATAGAATTTGACCAGTTATCAGCCATAATATGAAAATTATTATCCTGCTTATTAGTATCAGCTAGAATTTTAATATTAATTGGTACAGACAGACATTGTGGGTGGAATGGGGCAAAACGTTAGAAGTTTTTGCATCCCGTTCCATCTGTGATGAGCCCACCATAAAAACTGACAGCTGCTTGACTCTGACAAGTAATGTTGCTAGGGATCCGTGTCAGCAAAGCATTCAAATATGCAGGATATTACAGAGGGGAATAGCGTTAGCTTTATATTATGATATCTATATGCAACAGTGCAAAGCAGCAACACATCCCATTCCAAACCAAACAAACTATACATGCTCTGAAATGTATCTGGATTTATTTATGAATTTTGATATTGGGATTTAGTGAATTGTTTTTTATGCAAACATCATCTTTTGCAACTTTAGACAGATCCATGATTCTGTATTTGGGTCAATGATGTGACAAGTCATTTTTTTGTCCAAAAGGCCTTAATAATAATAAAAAAGAAGATATGACATCCAAAGTGTGTAAGGTAGTACATCTAGATCTGTTTTATTGAATTTATAAGGTTTTAATTATATTTTGCTGCATGCAAAAGTATTTTAAAGATTTTGAAGTGTCAAAAGGTCATTCGGTTTAACCGTCCAAAGGCCAATACAGCCATTTAATTTGTGATTAAAATACCTTAAAGGTGCCCTAGAATCAAAAATTTAATTTACCTCGGCATAGTTGAATAACAAGAGTTCAGTACATGGAAATGACATACAGTGAGTTTCAAACTCCATTGCTTCCTCCTTTTTATGTAAAACAGGCGAATCTCAACATAACACTAATTAATATGTACGCCCCCAATATTTGCATATGCCAGCCCATGTTCAAGGCATTACACAAGGACAGCCAGTATTAACGTCTGAATCTGTGCACAGCTGAATCATCAGACTAGGTAAGCAAACAAGGACAATAGCGAAAAATGGCAGATGGAGCAATAATAACTGACATGATCCATAATATCATGATATTTTTAGTGATATTTGTAAATTGTCTTTCTAAATGTTTTGTTAGCATGTTGCTAATGTACTGTTAAATGTGGTTAAAGTTACCATCGTTTATTACTGTATTCGTGGAGACAAAAGCCGTCGCTATTTTCATTTTTAAAAAAGGGAAGCGTGGGGATTTAAAGGGGCCGCAGCCTGAATCGGTGCATAGTTAATTATGCCTCAAAATAGGCAGTTAAAAAAATTAATTAAGAGAAATATATGGGGTATTTTGTGCTGAAACTTCACAGACACATTCAGGGGACACCTTATATTATATCACATTATTTATATATTATATTCACTTATATTACATCTTGTGAAAAAGCATTCTAGGGCACCTTTAAAATGTAATAAATGTATATATATTTTTTTTAATTCTGGGATGATTTTATGACATTATAAATCAACATAGTGCAAAATGGTATTAAAATTATGTGTAGAAGTTGTTGCTTTGCTATGAAAAAAAAGAATGTACGGAAAAATGAATTTCATTGATGTCATTCAGAGAAACCAATATAAAGGGACCATTTTGGATCAAGTCATGCGGTATGTATCTTGTGACAGGATGTGACATCATTCAGACACCTGCAAAGGATCACATGGTCATGAAGCAAAGTAACTAACTCTCTTTTATCTATTTGAACGATTCTTGTTTTCATTTATTTCTATGTTTAATTTCTATTTGTACCAGTCTTTACTTAGAATAGGGGTATTTTTTCATGCCAAGCGCCCTTGGAAAATAGAGAAATGGTGCATTATTTATAAAAGTGAGTGTTGCATTTTGAAGCGTTAGTTCACCCAAAAATGAAATTTCTGTCATTAATTACTCACCCTCACATCATTCCACATCCGTAAGACCTTTGTTCATCTTCAGAACACAAATTAAGATATTTTTGATGTAATCTGAGAGGTATGTGACTCGTCCATAGACGGCAATATAATAACCACTTTTAAGGTCCAGAAAGGTAGTAAAGACATCGTTAAAACAGTCGACATGACTGCAGTGATTTAACCTTCATTTTATGAAGCAATGAGAATACTTTTTGTGCACAAAACAAAACAAAAATAACAACTTTATTCAACAAACTCTTCTCTTCCCTGTCATTATCCTTACGCAGTTGACACAGTAAGCACAGTGAAGGCTTCCGTTTTTACTTCCGGATGCCAGCTCAGTATTGGCCGAAGCTGTACACGTGAGCAGCACGACGAATGCATGTGATGCTGACGCAGGAGCCGGCCAATAATGAGTCGACATTCTGATGTAGAACCTGAAAACGCTGGATGTAAACTACGTATGACAATGATACAGAGGAGAAGATATTGTACAGTAACATGAATGTAGTACCATTAAATAGTATTTTTTTTTATCATTTTTGATGTATATTGATGACCACTTTGTGCCCCACAGTAAATGGTTATTAGCTAGTAAAGTAGCATTTCGTAAGATATGTGCTATATAAATTATGACATAAGAGCTTGACTACTTTTACAATTTTAGAATTCTCTCATGTTTTCCCAGGTTGCCTCGATAATGAGGTGATGTTTTGAATCTGCATGTTAATGAATGCTACTGCACATTAATGCATATACATCATACTAATCAGAGCTGAACAGCAGGGCTCTCAGAAGAGTAACCATCAAACATTTCTGTCCTCACACACATCATTTGTAGCCTCTCATATATTTGAACCAATTCCAATTTGTTTAGTCACATTCAGTCTTGACCTCACTGTCTGCTCTTGCATTTAAGGTCTAATGAAATCTGATCCATTTGTTCAGACAGTTTGGACAATATTGGTGAAACCACATTCACTTTATGGGGAAAGAATGAGTGAAAATGAGCAAATGGACACATGACACTGCATACACATACTGGATGGATGGATGGATGGATGGATGGATGGATGGATGGATGGATGGATGGATGGATGGATGGATGGATGGATGGATGGATGGATGGATGGATGGATGGATGGATGGATGGATGGATGGATGGATGGATGGATGGATGGATGGATTGATTTTTGCCATATGATCTGTCACTAAAATTAACCCTGAACTTTTCAACCAGTCATTCTGCTCTCCCCAAGACAATCAGCTCAGAATTTTATTTTGTATGACTGCACTGATTTTAAGCATCTGAGATGAATTTATGCAGTACTTTCTGTCAGAAAACCAAATTCTCCCACATGAAAAAAAAAATTAAATTCCGGCTAAGTGTTTTTACACATACACAAGCACATACACATGCCAAATCTTCCTTTGGCGATGATCAGCCATTGTGTTTGGGCAAAATCGGCTCTACACAGAGATTTCACAGCACGCATGGAGCAAAGTTCCAGAGTAACGAGAGGTTGCTCAAGTCCCCAAAAGTATGAGTCACCCTCCAGTCTGCCAAAATACATCACCACACATAACGCATTAGAATGCAGAGACAGAGAGCAGTCTGCCACAATCTGGAGAGAGAGAGAGAGAGAGAGAAAGAGAATGTGTCTTATGTCTTCCAAGCTATGTAAGATTGACCTGGTTATTTTTAAAAAACTGAGACATATCGTTGAGCAAATATTGACAGAATTTTCATTTATGGATGAATTATGTTTTAAAAACATACAATTCAGATGTACACTTTTCTTGCATTCTTGTATAGACACAAACACATCTGAATAACAAAAATGTACTTCATACAGGACTTGTGGGTAATCAGGACGGTCTAAATTGATTGGACGTGTGCAATTGTCAAGCACTATTTAATCAACGCTGATTGGTAGAGGACACGGTGCACAAGCAGGAGATTCTTATTAAATTCTTGGTGTAAAGTCAAAAGGGCACAGCTGTAGTGATGAGGTTGTGACAATTATGTTTATAATTTTTGTTGTGATGGCAAAGCTTTCATTACTCCAGTCTTCAGTGTCACATGATCGTTCAGAAATCATTCTAATATGTTGGTTTGTTACTCAAGAAACATAACCATCAGTGTAGAACGTGAGTGTGCTGCTTATTATTCATTATTTATGTAATGACTTTCATAGATTTTGGTGTGCTTTCAATACTTTTCAGGGGCTGCTGTAAGTAATGAATATGATTTCAAAGAATTAGCTCTTATTAGGATACTTCATCGTATACTAATTTTTTACAAAACAAGACCAGCTTGACTAGCAAGAATTTCTCAGGACAATCTGTGCTGATGTAAGCAATCAACCTGCCAATCAGAATAACGATCTCCAAAATCAGAGTGATTGCCTAAATCTTGTATTCAGCAGAATAAAACGCAATGCAAACCTGTGATTGCTTATCTGGATATTGGCTAAACTCTCTCTAAAGATTATGCATCATTTACTCATCTTAAAGGTGCCATCGAACGTTTTTTTACAAGATGTAATATTAGTCTAAGGTGTCCCCTGAATGTGTCTGTGAAGTTTCAGCTCAAAATACCCCATAGATTTTTTTTAATTATTTTTTTTAACTGCCTATTTTGGGGCATAATTAGAAATGCACCGATTCAGGCTGTGGCCCCTTTAATTGCTAAGGCTCTCCGCCCCCTCCCAAGCTCTCGACTCTATCATTGCATAAACAAAGTTCACACAGCTAATATAACCCTCAAAATGGATCTTTACAAAGTGTTCGTCATGCATGCTGCATGCATACATCGGATCATGTGAGTATTGTATTTATTTGGATGTTTACATTTGATTCTGAATGAGTTTGAGGTTATGCTCCGTGGCTAACGGCTAATGCTACAGTTTTGGAGAGATTTATAAAGTATGAAGTTGTGTTTATGCATTATACAGACTGCAAGTGTTTAATAATGAAAATAACGACGGCTCTTGTCTCTCTCTGTGAATACAGTAAGAAATGTTGGTTAACCACATTTAACAGTACATTTGCAACATGCTAACGAAACATTTAGAAATACAATTTACAAATATCACTAAAAATATCATGGATCATGTCAGTTATTATTGCTCCATCTGCCATTTTTTGCTATTGTTCTTGCTTGCTTACCTAGTCTGATGATTCAGCTGTGCACAGATCCAGACGTTAATACTGGCTGCCCTTGTGTAATGCTTGAACATGGGCTGGCATATGCAAATATTGGGGTCATACATATTAATGATCCCGACTGTTACGTAACAGTCTGTGTTATGTTGAGATTCGCCTGTTCTTCGGAGGTCTTTTAAACAAATTAGATTTATATAAGAAGGAGGAAACAACAGTGTTTGAGACTCACTGTATGTCATTTCCATGTACTGAACTCTTGTTATTTAACTATGCCAAGGTAAATTCAATTTTTAATTCTAGGGCACCTTTAATGTTGTAACTCATATGACTCATTTTTTTTTGTGGAACATAAAAGAAGAAGTTTAAGAGAATGTTCACACTGCTCTTTTCCATTCAGTGAAAGTGGATGGGGTTCTGGCCATCAAGCTCCAAAAAGAACAAAAGAGCAAAATAAAATCATTGTAAAAGTAGTTTATAAAAATCGTGCACTATATTCCAAGCCATAAGATACCTTTGTGTTATAAATTTAGATATTTTAAGCTTTTTAGGTGTACATTTTCAGTCTTGGTCACCATTCACTTTCACTGTATGCGAAAGAGCTTCTTGCACAATTTTCTATAAATAATTATTTTTTTCATTTGGGTTTCAAAAGACACGAGGGTGAGTAAATGATTTTATTTTTGGGGGGTAAACTGTCCCTTTAAAGAGAATCTGAAGAGCAGAATATCTCATTAACCCGGAGAAAGCTTTTGAGTGATAATTGTTTTTTTCTTCTAACTGTGCCTTTATAATATTCTGAGAAAAGTTTGGTTATTATTTTGAGTTTTGAAATTGGTTACTGCGCAAGTGAAGTCACGATTTAGAACATGCTCTGGGGGGGCTTGTGTTGTGTTGTATATTTGTTCTTATAATACAAATGCTATGTGGGTGGACCAGCATTCAAACAAGCTCACAGAAGAGAAGTTTTTGCACACGGTCAGTGACTCTCATAAAATCCCTGCCAGTACTATTTATATGAACTCATTTGAACAGCATGCCTACGCTCAATTAAAGCTACTTCACGCTTTTATTCACTTAAGCTTAAATTTAATCATTTAAGAATACTACAAAGTGAATGGGCAAAATTAGTATTCAGAGTTAAAGCCAAGTTGACAGAATCAAACATATGGTTAGATTCTGTTATTCAAACAAAATGCAGAACTGAAAGGCCATTACTGAGGCCTGGATTGGTGTCTCTATGTTTTCTTAAAAAGACAGTTCACTCAAAAATTATTTACTCACCACTATGTATGACATGCATGACTTTCTTTCTTCTGTGGAAATGTTCCAGCAATTTTGTAGTGCGGGGTTTAAAATTGTGATTACTCGATTTTAATCTTGCTTCATTTTAACAAACTGTTATCACTTTATAAGATCAATCTTTTAGTCAATGCTATTTTTCCTGGAGAGTTTACAGAAATATATTTTTTAAATAAAAATCGATAGTGAATTGAATCAAATCAAGATCGGAACTGAACTGAAGCTTGTGAATCGGAATTTAATCAAATCGTGAAATCTGTGTCAAAACCCATCCTTAATTTGTTTTGTCTGTACAAAGAAAGTCAATGGGGTCTGATGTTGTTTGGATCTCAAAGTCCTTCAAAGTATGTAAAGAAATTCATACAGGTTTGGAATCGCTTGAGTGTGAGTAAATGGGACACCAATTTTGGGTGAAATATCCCTTTAAATGCTATAGACCAGCTTAACAATGTATGTTATTGCACCAACATCCTTGTTATTGGTCCTAGAACAACATTCCCATCAACCAATCTGGATTCTAGGATTAGGCTTAGGATTCCATAGTGCCAACCTGACCTAAATGACACTTAAAAACAATCCAAACTGTGGTTGATATCTTCCTGTCCAAGTGGTTCTTGGTCTGAACAAGCTGTGAATGTGGTTATGCAGGACTAGGGCTTGAACAACAGCAACAACAGAATTAGAGGGGCGTTTCCACTGCCATTTCTCCAGCCAGAGCAGTTTAACACTGCTGGATTATTTATGTGCGCCTGGAGACTCTAATGGCCTGAGAGGAGACGCTTCTATAATGCCTGGCCCTGATCTTCATGTTCCACTTGAGTTAGTGATCCTCATCAGCAGGAGTGATGGTGATTTAATGGAGGGAGGCGTGGGGGAGGGATACACAGACAGTGATGTCATTTAGGCAGGTATAAAATAGCCCATGGGCTACATAAGATGTTCTAAAACCTATGAACTACCAATCTAGACAGCATTTCAAGGCATCAAATGGCTGTTCCAAAATAGAAAATACTGCATATTTATGCTACCTTGTTTGGGAAAATTGTATGGCTGCATCAAGTGAACCTTTCAGGGTGGAGGTAATCCCAGAATGCATTGGAGAAGCTAGGCTGACATGTCTCTGACAATTTTAGAAATTGTAGAAGTTTGATCATTTGGCAGTAACCCGATTTCACAAATGTAACTATTTTACGAGGTGGCGATTTCCTACTAATTCATACAATCTGAATCGTACACAAATGTGCGATTTTTAGAAAAAGTAAAAATGAAGGTCCACCCCTAACCCCACCCATAAACTTAACTGTCACTGGGGCGTAAGCAGATTTTACAAAAATGTACGAATGATGAGATGTACCAAAATGTGAAATAGTTATAAATTGCCTTTAGATTGTGTTGACAATAATCATTATATTTAAACAGTTTTCATTGGCAGTCACAGGAAACAGCAGCTTTAAGATTAGAAGCACAATCCAATGAACAAATCAATCAAATGAATGAAAGCACAATCGATGAGCAGCAATCCTAATATGGGCAAACATTCTGCCACCTAATTAATATTCATGAAAAAAGGCTGCTGATATGGTTTATAAGAGTCTCTTACCTTTGTAGACAAATCCTACCAGTGTTGTCAATGTTAACTAAAACTGAAACTATATCCGTTGCGGTCGCCGTGATTTTGCCAAGGAAGACATGTTTCTGGATCAACATTCCAGTCTGAAAATGTAGTCTTAACCCTATTCCTATCCCTAAACCTAATCCTACCCATAACTTATCCCTAAAATCAGAGGGGAAAGGTGAATAACATTGATGTAGAAGCACCTAACCCTGGTTGCAAGCCTAAACTTGACATAAACCGTAAACTTGTCCCTCAAATCTGATTGGTTGATTGGAATGTTGTTCCAGGATCTACAAAGATGTTGATCCAGGAACTTGTCTTACTTGGCAAAATCACAGTGACCTATAAGCTGCTGTCTATTTTCATGCTCATTTGATTATGTATACTGTCAGCATAGCAAAATGCTAACATCTAGCTTCATTGGAATCAATTTAGACTTAAGTCTCTTATGAGTTTCAAATGAGGAACTCTATTTACAGTATGTTGTGCAAAGCTGCTACTATCCTGTATGTATTACATTTGAAATAGTTCACTTAAAGGAACACTCCACTAGGAATCTCCCCTAGAGTTAAACAGTTGAGTTTTACCGTTTTCGAATCCATTTAGCCAATCTCCGGGTCTGGCGGTACCACTTTTAGCATAGCTTAGCATAGTTCATTGAATCTGATTAGACCATTAGCATCTCACTCAAAAATAGTACACAATGTAACTACAGAAGAGTCGAGTTTTAAATAGGAAAAATATATAAACTCTTTGGTCATTTTTGAGTGAGATGCTAACGGTCTAATTAGATTCAATGAACTACGCTAAGCTATGCTAAAAGAGATATCGCCAGACCCGGAGATCGGCTGAATGGATTCTAAAACTGTAAAACACAACTGTTTAATTTTAGCGGAGTCAGAAAATGAGCCTATTTTCAAAAAAAAAAGTGGAGTTTTCCTTTAAGAAGTTCCATTTCAGTCAGGATGCTGCCTTAGAAGGTAGATAAACTACAGTAAGGGAGCTCATTAGATTTTAGAACAGAGCTTCTGTCATATAGAGGCCTTATAAATTGGAAGCACAAACAGTAAGCGACAAATGACCAAACTGTTTTCACACAAATTAACTCACCAAAAGCCCCACATCTGCACTAGCACAAAGTTGCGGGCAAAGCCTCCGAATTGCCTACTTGCTTGTTTTGATTTCTTTTATTATGGTTTAAAGCACAAGATATTGTTAACTCATGGCTTTATAAAACAATTGAAAAGCTGAATTTAGAGGGGGGGGCAAAGTTGTTCTAAATTAGTGTGATCAATCTTCAGCAGTGTAAAAACACATCTCGGTTCGTCTTGCCTCATGCTGGTCTGTGGGCGTCTCCATGGCAGCAGCTTTTGATTGCTTTTACTTTATTTGCAAGTTGAAAGTCATCACTCTTCGGTGGGTGCTGGGAGATCATCTCATAACTTTCACATTAATGCCCTCAAAACGATGATAAATGCATCTGCGCTCCCATTTTCAGACCGCTTTTGGGAGAACAGCAGTTTTCTGCACTGTTTTTTGTGTCTGTTTTCTACAAAATGGAATTAAAAACTCATAACTTGTTGCCAAAAGCAGGATAAATGTGTGCTTTGGAGCTGTGTAAGCAGGTGGTGTCCACACAGCAGGCATAAATAGAAATCTGAAGGGCACTCAATTAGATGCTGCTGGGGTCGAACCCATGATTCGACGCTGCAAACAACTTGCTCATCATAATTAGTAGCCTACACAGCTCAGAAGTTTCTAAGGCTACGTCCAAATTTGAATACTAATGCAGTACACTAAAAGTGCTTATTTCGCTAAGTTTGTGCTAAATTGCTTTGTCATTAAATTAATATTCCAGATTTAGTACTAGTTAAGCTCAATCAGCAAATAATGTTAATTATAACAGAATTTAATTAGCACTTGTAAATGCAAAAATCTGGATTACAGCGAGGCACTTACAATAAAAGCTGTGTAAACATTAAAATACACAAACTGTTTAGTATAGCCTCAAGACGTAAACTACATTCAATAAAGACAAACTTTGATGCTGGCTTGAGAAAGCCTAGTCAGAAAGTCTGAAAAAGTTTAAAAAGTTTGTTTCAGCACATTGCTAGCATGTGTTAGCACGTTGATAGCATGGTGCTAGCCTGTTTTAACATGCTGCTAGAACAATGTGTTAGACACTGGTAGCATGTTTTAGCAAATTGCTGTCATTTTAAACATATTGTTAGTATGTTTTATTGGTAGTGAACTTTTAACATGATTTAACATGTTGCTGGCTGACAGCATGTTGCTAGCATTTGCTAAGTGTTGCCAGCATGTTTTAGTACATGGCTGACACAGACATCCCAACCTTCAAAAGCTAATTTCCAGGATGGCACAACATCCCCCATTATATAAAAATGATATTATAGGCTACCATTATATTCATTCGCAGAAGACGCCTAACACAGGTTCGTTCGTTCAATAGTATTTGTGTGCCAAAATTTAAAGTGATGTCAGTGTGATGAAAAAAAAAGCCAAGATTCTCCACAAAATCAGGTTCTCTCTCTTGCTCTCTCAAGATATTGTATACAATATGTGGGTCTCAGGGACTCGCTATCAATATGAGGGTGACTTCCGGACCTCCCAGGAGAGGTGGGATGTCTTCAAATGATTGCTGTCGACTGAGCGTAACTTATACTAAACCCAGAATATTTCGTTAAATCAGTAATACAGGGAAAAAGTCATCACACAGGGCTTAATGGACACCTTAAATAAACTATAGTCTACCTTGTTTGATTAGAGACTCTAAGATTGTGACCTAACAGAACCATTCATTCTGGACAAAAAGTAGCCAGTCAGCTGAAAAAGAACAGACAGCTTCTTGATTATTTTCATTAGCTTTGACAGTGACAACACACCTATCTGACGTTAACCCAACATCATTCAGGCACAAGATAGAGGCTGTGTTCAAAATGACCCCCATACCCTTATTCGCACTAAGTGCACCAGAAGAGATCTTTTCTCAAGATGCAGGAAATCATTTGGCGTGCCATGGCTAGCTTTTGAGTCTACATCAGTTGTACACTTGTTATTGTGGTGCATTATGGGATTAAATGAGTATAACACTCAATAAAGTCCACTATGGTTTCGAACTACAAATGGCTGTCCCTTCAAACAGTGCACTGTTATTAGGGTATAGGGGACATGGATTGTAGTCAATAGCGACGAAAGGGAAAAACTTAACTGTTATGACCATGTTGATGATAAGCATCTCATTTTACCTGATAGAGAGGTCTGTTGAGTTCGGGGCAGCTCTCTGACAGTAATGACTTTTGATTTACTGCTTTGATTTAGCTCTGCTAACATGGAGTAATTGACTTTATGGTCTGGTAATACAGAGATATAAGAAAAAAAAATAGAGGAGCACAATGGCTTCACTAGATGAATCGATTAATTCTGGCTCTACAAAAACATGAGCTTCATTACATAATGCTTCGCTAAAGGCTTACAGGAGATGTATACGGTACTGAGGCAAAAGTACAAATGAATGTTAAGTACATGCAAGGAATCTGTTGTTTGCATGACTGATGTTGGACTGTAACAGGCAGGCAGTACTGAAAAAACTAATTTCATAAATCATGGCGCCCTCTGCTGGCCAATTATGGTAACAGGAGACATACTTAGAAAAATGTAGCCCGATGTCATCATCTTGAAAATGCTCAAAAGTGTTTCCTTGTTTAATAACAAAATTTTGGCTTTCTTTGCGTTTGATTGCTTGAACTCACCTCCTACAAAGTTCAGCATCTTTTGGAAATTCATGGAAAGACAAATCTGGATGTTTCTTTTAGAATCTGAGCATAAAGGAACACTGCAGTGGCTATTGAGTACCTCAGAGATGACGTGTTTTGTAGGCCAACTCGGAAGATAGCAGCGCACGGGTTCCCTCGATCGAAAGCCTATTTATTTTTCCCATAGACTTTTGGAAAATCGCAAAAAATAAGCTGTTGATAGACAAAACACTTACACGTTTTGTCTGTCAAGATAATCTTTACAAGTTAACACAACATTTATACATTTTGAAGCCTAAATAAAGTCGTCAGATATAAAAAGCTAACGGTAGGCTATAAACGGACTACAGCACACCATAGTCGCGGATCAACGTCACCACCACTAAACTTCCTCAAACTGTATTTTAAAAAACGACGTTATTTAAAAAAAACATGCTCGCTGATTATGATCTATGCTGTTATGGATACTTATCCACTTTTTCATGAGAAATGCTGTCCAAATGTCCTGTTTGTCATGATGACGTCTAAAGTCCCCTCCAAAGGAAGTAGTCCCTTTTAGCAACTTGTTAGCAACCGCCATTTTTAAGACACAATAAAAGTTAAAAACAAAAAAAACAAAAAAAAAACACAAGCAGGTTATAACTGGTGTGTTTTATGTCATAGATCAAAACATGAAAATATTTAGAGGCTTTGTTAACCACAGACCTTATTTCAGGTGATTTAGCAAAAACCCATTAAAAAAACCCATAGCCTTCACAGCGATGGAACCGGAAGTCCTAAAATGCTAACTCGCTTCCGGGTTTTGCCTACAAAAACATGTCATCTCTGAGGCACTGTATTGCTGGTCTTCACTGTCGCCGCCATTGTTTACCCAACTATGACGACTTCAGGTTCTCGAATGCGGAAGTGTAAAAACGGTCTATTGACTGTGGTCTATCACAGGTGTTTTACGTGTATTTTGAATAACACATTCCATGGTGTTTTAGGGTTCTAGGGAAATTTCTGTAAACTTAAAGGAGCTCTAAGCGATGCTGGGTGGAGTAACTTCCTGTTGACGTTTCGAAGTGTTGTCAAACAAAACAGAAGCTAGCTTGACCCTCCCTCCTCCTCCTCCTCCCCCTCCCCTCTGCGCTTCCTCAAACAGTCATGAACCCACATTTAAAATCATTCTTGTCAGTTATTGGCTGGAGCATGTTTATTATGTTTCGTGGTCCAGGCTGTAGTTTTTGTTGCTGTTTTTGGAGCTTGTGGCGACTACAGAGACCACGTTTTTTTACAGTGTGTTCAGGGGACAGGCAGCTAATGGATAGTGAGGAGATGTTTGCTGTATGTGACAAAAAATGTTTTGGCCTAACAACGCGTGACATCGCTTAGAGCACCTTTAAGGGAAAATGTCCTGACAGAAAATTACCAGTACCCTTTTCCTTTTTTTCAGGATTTTCTTCTAACAATGTAGTTCATGAATTCCAAACCTGTATGACTTTTTGGTTACACTTTATTTTAAGGTGACGTAATTACATTGCACTTAATCAAATAAGCATTGAGTAATATTAATTAACTACATGTACTTAAAGTTAGGGTTTAGTTTAGAGTTAGTTACTTGTAATTATACATAATTTACTGTTATTACATTAGTAAGTACATGTAGTAACGTGTAACTTCGTCAGCTTAAAATAAAGTTTTACCTTTTTTTTTTTTTTTTCTCCAGGAAATAGAATGTATTTTAAAGCATGTTTTTGACTATACAATGAAAGCCAAAACAACACTGCACATCATTGACTTTCACTGTATGAACTAATAACTAAATAAATAAATGGTCAAGACTGGAAATGCTTCATTATACTATCACAATCAATGACTTATATAAAACATTAAATATAAATTTTAGATCTGTTCACTGCAATGAACAGATGAACTAAAAATAAATACAACTTAAAAAAAAATTTACTTGCATTCCTCTATATGAGCTCAAGAGGGCAGAGTAACACCACCAGTGAGAGTACCTTTCCAGAATACAGCTGTCCCCTGTATAACTGTCAGTGTTATTTTTATTATTTTTTAAATGTTTAATACTAACATTATGCAATTTTAATGTTTTTTATTTCCAATGCTCTCAGTGCAATCTCATTAGTGTCTACTTATATCCACTGATAAGTATATCTTTGTTACAGTAGATGTTCTGCACCTCTTTAAGACAATGCTATATGTATTTAGTTTTACATATAAATTAACTTGCATGCTTAAATTGCTTTACAGAAATAGATTTTCTGTAGCTTGACAGAAGAGACACATGAAAATTCCATGAGGTAAACTCATTTAGCGGTTGTACTTTGGATGACCCATTCTAAGAGAGCTATAATGGGAGCTCAGGGTTCAGAAGCTAATGAAACTGCTGATGTAAAAGGTACTGTACTTGTCTATGTGCGCGCGTGTGTGTGTGTGTGTGTGTGTGTGTGGCAGGCGGGCTCTAAGAGTGTGTATGAGCATATTCGTCAAAACTTTCGCATACTGTAGATATACTAGAAAAAGTCATTTCTCCAATATCCACCACCTGTGGACATAATCGTGGTGTGCAAGCAAGTATTTTCTACAGCATTTGAGCACTTCCTTATCACATGTCCTGAGTCAAAGGCAAAACTTCTTTATGGCATTAATGATCACCCCCTTCCTAAAATATAAATGAGCGTTTTTGTGACATATCAGGACACAAATGTGTATAATGGCATGAGTATTACAAGGACAGTGTGACTTATAAGGACATTTATCCCATGTCCCCATTTTTCAAAAAGGCTTATAAATCATACAGAATGAGTTTTTGTGAGAAAGTAAAAATGTGCAGTTTCCTGTGTTGGTTAGGTTTAGGGGTAGGGGTAGTGTAGGGGGATAGAAAATACGGTTTGTACAGTATAAAAACCATTACGCCTATGGAATGTCCCCACAATTCACAAAAACAAACATTTGTGTGTGTGTGTATATGTGTGTTTGCATGTGTGTGTTTTAAACCAAGACAAAGAGAGTATGGACAAAGAGAATGGTCTCTTACCTTTTCCCAGGAGGTGCGGGATGATCAATGAAGGTGAGCCATCACAGAGAGAAAGAGACAAAATCAAAAGTTTAGTCTAATGTGCAAATCCATCAAATGAATATCATTATGATAAGTGTCAGTATTTCCTACAAATGCTATTTTTGAGTCAGTCATAACTGAAAGAAATGATCACCAGTTCACCGAGTCAGATCAAACTATTCCAGAGGGATATTCCATATCTTGTCATTTCAGCAGTTAAAAGAGTTTTACTTAATCTTCTTTAAAACTTTACAAGGCCCACAGGAAGGTCCTGCAGCAGATTGTCCTAATCAACTCATCTCACGAAAAAGCATGTCTGTGACTTCCCACAATGCCTCTGAAGTCTGCTGGTCACATGACTTCATGATAAGAAAAAAAAAAAGAAAATCACACCGTGACCTTTCCTCCAGCCAGACCATGAAGAGTAAAGGCAAGTTGATCCACACAAAAACACTTCATTCATTGTATTTCACTCTTATGTTATGTTTGGGTATTATAGCCATATGGACATCTGCTTTCATCTGGGCCTTTGACTGTCTGGGTCGAGAGGTTGAAACAAAGAACATGTGAGCATGAAGAGATTTGAACTGAATCTCTTATTAGGCAAACTGACTGCTGGAGATTCAACTGCTGCAAATAACACAAACCTATGACAAACACTCCATAGCTTAAAATATGCTTAAACATAGCTTGTCTATGTCCATTTTTCCTGTAAGAAAGTGTTTGCCAAGAACACAAATCTATCACTGTCAGAAGAACGTGGAACAAGATTAGGAGAGAGACAGGATGGGAAAAAAGGATGGGAACAGATATTCTACATTTGGCCACAAGGGGGAGCTAAACAAGACTGTCAGGTGGCCTGGCCTGTGTAGAATCTCAAACATAAGCTGAGTATCATCAAATTGGCTGTACAAGTCTCTTTTTTTTAAATTTTGCCAACTCTTTAAAAATGAAGTTGAAATTGGTTAAATTATTTCGATGAGTTAAAGTAATGGAAAAAAAAACAAACATGTTGCCTTATTTATCATAACATTTCTTACACAGTGTATGCACATAGTACACACATACACACTCTTCCTCTTTCTATGTACATTTAAACTACACCAATCTAACATTTGTCAGACCTTCTCATTCTTTACTTTTACTATTTCCACATCTTAGAAAAATAGTGAAGTCATCAAACTATGAAATTACACAAATTGAAGTGTGAGAATTAGCCTACATTGTGACCAAAAACATTAACAAAGCAAAGATCTTATATTTGAGCTTCTTTGTCTAGATTTTAGCTATTCACAGCCTGAACATTCTTTTAACCAACTGAGGTGCCTCCTCAGATGCTTTTAAAACACTGTCGAGAGAGTTTGTTGGCCGCTATTCCTCCTCTAAAATTAAGACATTTAATGTGTATCACATGTTTTAAAAAAACAAAAGAGTATTGTGTTAATATATATACAAATATTGTGAAAAAGAACAAAAGAATGAATGCACCATCCAAAAATGTGCAAAAGAACAAATTAATGCATAAAAAATAGAACAAGAGTAAGAACTGTGTTAAGAATGGTGTTAAAAAAACAGATAAAAGCTTGGTAAAAACTACAAACGTAAGAACCAGAAATGTGTGGTAAAAATAAAGCACAAACAATTGAGCCTTAACAACAACAAAAAATAAACATAATAACTAAAAATAACTAAACATAAAAACAAAACAAAAGTGCAAACAAAAGAACAAAGAACTAGAAATGACAAGAACAAAGCACACAAATGTAAGAACCAGAACTGTTAAAAGCACAAACAAAAGCTTGAACAAAAGAGAACCAGAAATGTTTGACAAGATCAAAGCAAACAAATAACAAACAAATGTAAGAACCAGAACTGTGCTAAAAAAAGAACAAAGGAATAAACATAAGAACCAAAAAAATGTTAGAACCAGAACTTTGTTAAAGGGTTTGTTCATCTTCAACACAAATTAAGATATTTCTGATGAAATCCGAGCACTCTCTGACTCCTCCATGGACAGCAATTTAACCACCACTGTCAAGGTCCAGAAAGGTACTAAAGACATCGCTAAAACAGTTGATGTGACTGCAGTGGTTCAACCTTAATTTTATGTAGCGACAAAAATACTTTTAGGCCGGGAAATAACCAACCCGACTAGCGGCAACAGAAGCCACGGTGTTGTCGCCTCACGTCGATTGCATCGGGGAAAAAATATATGCTTGAACACACCGAAAGACTGTCAACTAGCATACGTGTTCTGCATATAAAGGAGATAACTGTCTATTTAAGCAGATGAGTTTGTCTAGATTCGTCATTCAAAAAGTGAAAGCAAAACTAAGACTGTATGTATACAAACCATAAACAATGCAGCGCTTGCTTACTGTTTTGTATATCAATCATGCTGATCATGTTCGTTATTCTACTCCACTTTGTTATTATGAAAATATTTGTGCATTCGAGGGGTCAGGTAAGATGACATAAAATTAGAACAACCATCTGTCTGTGCCGTCATGACTTATTTGTTTGCTTTCATAACTTTTGCTTTCGTGAACTAACTGGTTTGCTATACTGAACAGCCAATCAGAGTTCTCTCTCTCACCGACGGCCCGACACTGATTCATCGTCAAATCGGCCCAAAAAAAATCCAACGAGGACCAATTTCAGCCTACAATGCGGAACATACTGAGGAAACTTAGTCGGCCAATGCACAAAAACTGCCCGACGGCCGACCGTCGTGTGTTCCGGGCTTTATGTGCGCAAAAACAAAACAAAAGTAATGACTTTATTCAACAATATCTTCTCTTCTGTGTCATTCTCATACACCGTTTACGTCCAGTGCTTCCAGGTCAGAAAGCTCTTGGATTTCATCAAAAATATCTTAATTTGTGTTTAGAAGATGAACATGGTCTTGCGGTTGTGGAACGACATGAGGGTGAGTAATTAATGACAGAATTTTAATTTTTGGCTGAACTAGCCCTTTAAATTACGGTGGCCCAGTAGTGCACAACACAACGAAATTAAAAAAGCAAACATAAGTTCACAACACAACGAAATCGAGCCGCAACACAGCGGAAATGCTCCCAACAACTAGGGGGCTCTCATAGCTCGTTAATATTAGTATTCCTTGCCACTGTTCTATAAAGTCAACAGACTTACAAAGATATCAACACCATGATTAGTTTTAAGTATGTAAACATTGTATATTGACATGAAATATGAATTCAAAATCACTTAAGTGCACAATAGCTTCATATTTATACCTGTGAATGAGTTGACGCGCTACCACGGATGAAGAGAACGTCTGACAATTCCACCAAGTGGTTAAAACGTATAATTTGTATTCATTACAGTGACTTTTACATTTAAAAACAGACATGTTCAAATTCCAAAGCTTGATAGTTCCTGTTGCTAAGACTGACAAGCTTTGTAATTTGAACATGTCTGTTTTTAAATGTTAAAAGTAATTTTAATTAATACAAATTATACGTTTTAACCACTTGGTGGAATTGTCAGACGTTTCCTTCATCATTTGTTGTGGTAGCGTGTCAAATCATTCACAGGTATAAATATGAAGCTATTGTGCACTCAGGTGATTTTTAATTAATATTTCATGTCAATATACAGTGGTTATATACTGTTGAAACTAATCGTGGTATTCATATCACTGCCGACTCTATAGAACATTGGCAATGAATACTAACAATACCGAGCTCTGAGGACCCCTAGTGGTCAGGAGCATTTCCGTTGTGTTGTGGCTTTATTCCGTTGTGTTGTGGCTCAATTTCGTTGTGTTGTGGCTCAATTTCGTTGTGTTGTGCACTACTGGGCCACCATATTAAATGGATGTGTGAAAGCTAAAACAAAAGAATAAAACTAAAAGAACTAAAAAAGTGACAAGAACAAAAAAAGAGCAAAACATAAGAACTAAAAATGTGTGAAAAAAGAATGACTGGAAAAACACAAAAACTAAAAACATTCAAACACAAGAAACAAACATACACAAGAAAGCAAGCACAGACACACAGACAAACACACACACACACACACACACACACACACAAAACAACATACACATACAAAAAAGAATATGCATGAAAGAACAAATGCATCACTTGCATCCTCATTTGTAAGTCGCTTTGGATAAAAGCATCTGCTAAATGAAGAAATGTAAATGTAGAGAGAAAGGATGAAAGAAAGAGGGCAAGGACTACAGAAGATGACTACAGAATCTTCTACAGAAGCTGGGACAAGCAGAGCTTATGTAATTTGCAGGTCAGCCTTGTGCAGCGCCGTTCCACTGATTAGAAGCTCCAGTGTGTGTGTGTTAGATTCAGGCTTTTGGGGCAGACTTGAGGTTCAGGACCTCCACTGAGAGCTCGCAAACATCCATCCACCCACTGTCCTCCTCTGATAAGAAATAAAGCCGTACCCGCAGAGAGAGCCGCCAAATGAACTCGCTAATCAGCTAATGCACACAGAAAGAACAGGTAAAAATGCAGAACTACACCAAGAATGTGCATGTGTGTGTGTGCGTGTGTGTGTGTGTGTGTGTGTGTGTGTGCGCGCTGAGGGACTCTGACTCATAGGACAGCGCAGCATCATCTCAAACACAATTCAATATAGCGTCTCAGAATTACAGCTGTCATGTGACTTGTTAGCAGCGCTGATGTAAGACAGTGCCGCAGGTTATTGGAGCAAAAACCAGAGCTGTTGCTGAAGATGATTGTAAAATTTTACATTACAGTCTTCTTTCCGAAAAATGTCAGTGCTAGTAGGAGCACATGCCATATGCCAAATGTAAAAATGTGAGTGTGTATGTGTGTTTGTTCAGCAGGTTTACTTAGGCGCTCCAGTGGCAGCACTGAAGGTCAAGGACACCCTCTCACTGTCTGATGTGTGTCCTCAATTACCCACAAGCCATCTGTGCACTCTCTCCCCCTCTTTCTCTCTCTCACCTTCAAAGTGAATGTGGTGAAGATCTAGTATCATTTGACGGGGAGGCATTGGTTGATGGTGAAAAGGACAATTCCTATTTTAGGAGTGTACTGACACTGGTGTAGTCGGATTCCTGAATGAATGACTCCGAGTTTAGATTTTAGCGATTAATCGTGCAGGATCTAATGAGGTTCTTTTTAGTGAATTAAAAACATACAACACAACCAGGTTATTCTCAAACTAATGTCTCTATTTAGTTGGTTCTTTGTGATGATTAACACCTGTGAAGAGATGGTGCCAACCCCTGCGAGGACTTCAGATGACGCAAACTCTGGATCAACATGCACCATTCCAAATTTTGCTATATATCATTATTAACATGTTTTCATTACTTCCATAAGCTCAATGTTTCTACCTTAAATTAATACATTGTTAGCTAACTGCGTGATTTGTATATGTACATTGCTGAAATTACAAAAATTGGACACATCTTACTCTAACATATTACTCTAAATTGTAATGTTGACATGCATTCTCTGTAAAGCTGCTTTGAAACAGTATGTATTGTGAAAAGCGCTATACAAATAAATGTGAACTGAACTGAATTAAAGGTTCAATATGTAAGAATTTTGTAGTAAAATACCCAAAAACCACTAGGCCAGTGTTATATATTTTGTTCACTTGAGTACTTACAATATCCCAAATGTTTGCAACTATTCGTAAATCGTGAGAAAATGGCTCCGGGACGTGTGAGGAGTCGCCTGCCAATTGCGTCATACCCGCGTTACCCTCGGTTTCCGGTTTTATTTTGTAGAAACCATGGAAACACCAAATACGCTTTAATATTTACATGTTTTAATAGACAAGGGAACAACTGTTTTGATATATTTATAGACAGAAAACTAATTGTTGTTATATAGCTCAACATGTATAGTCTTGTTTAAATCTAATTTTCTTGATTTTTTGCGAGTACCATGCTTTACCATGCCTCAGAGAAAAACACTTTTCTTTTTAGTAACAGTAATACAGAATTTTCTCCATCATACGTTTTAAAATGAACTGCATGCCATTTATCAACACAAGCCATCCAGCATTTATTATGATATTATAAAATCAATCTATCTTACTGCAGTAACAGTGTCTCACAGCAGCCGCTCAGTGAATGCACAGAGTAACGTTATAACATTTTCAACACTCTCAAATGTATCTAATATGATAAACAGAGCTGCAATACCCCAATTCATGATGGAAAAGCAGAAGCGGTGCCGGCGACTGTGGCATAATAAAATCCTGAACAAATGAGTTGGTTCTTTTTAGTGAATCAAAAGCATAAAGTTCAACCAGCGTAGATTTTTGAATAAATGATTTGAATGTAGTGTTGTCAAAAGTACCGACATGTCGGTACTAAAATATAAAAAAATGACGCTTTGGGCATGGTTGAGCGGATTCGTAAACACCTCTGATTGGCCATTGTGTTGATTGCGGTTGGTATTTTTGACACTACTTGAATGAGTTGGTTATTTTTAGTGAAACATACAGCTTACAACTGCAGTGCTTAAATGAGGAATCGTTTCTGGAATCAGATCCATTCAATACTTTATGATTCCCATCCCTAATTTTCAACAATGTAAATATATTCTCTTTATTTAGGTGAACCTCAAAATATCAGAACTGTGCAATAGGCCTAATAGTAGTATTTATTCAGTCTTAGTTTGACCTGTGGTGAGGTCACGACACACACAGAGTTGATCCGATCAGCAGTCATATGAATATCACAGGCACGCAATGCAAGAACAACTAATGCCCTGCTGAAACCAGTTATATTCATCCTTTACACACTCATTTTCTGTTTTCCTCTCTTTCACATGCAGAGTACTTCCTCCTATCTGTCATTCCTTTCCCCCTCCAACACTCTCCTACCCTCCGGATGGGTGTTTTGCTTCTCTCTTTCTTTTGCTCTCTTACTGTTGCTCTTATCTGAGGTGATGAGACGGTTCAAATCACACAGAAGCTGCTGTAAAGATGAGAGAGCTTTTAAAATTTAAAGAGGCCATATTCTTCTGAAGCATTTTATTTCCCCCCTGAGGTCCACTTATAATGTTAGTCAAGGTTTCTTGCACAAGAAAAGTTCTAATTTAGTTTTTCAAGACCTTTTCCACCCTCTTGTTGACCCTTAAAGTGCGGTCACATTAGTGTATTTTGACAAATTTTAAGGGGCAAAAAAGGTACATTGTCTATTGTCAATAGTGTAGTGTATGAAGCACAGCTCATATACCTGTACGTGTAGAAGTCACTTTCAAACCAAGGTCAACGCTTCCAAGAGAACTCAAGGGAAATCGTTCGCCCTCACGCAGAATTCTTGATTGCATGGATTCCGATTGAAATGAAAATTTGCCAAACAATAGTAAATGTGAATGCACCTTTAGAATTGATTAAACTACTGTTCCTTTGGGATGTCTATATGTACAGTGCGCAGTGTAAATGAGTGAAAAGTAACATTTTAAACAATATCTCAATTAACACAAAAACAATTTCCAAAATGTTGACAAGACAAAGTTTTTTATAACATGAAAGTAAGGTTAATAATATAACTTAGAGAACAAAAATTCAGTTTTACTAAAATTAGGGTGATGCAAAAATTAGTCTAAAAATGTCTAATTTAACAAGAATTCAGACAGCTGACTATAAAAGGCTGTTAAAACCCCTTCCCAATTCATGCTGTCAGCAATGGCACCACATGGAAGAGAAATGTCACAAGACCTGAGAAAGAAAATCATTTCTTTACACCAGAAAGGCTACAAGAAGATCATCAAAGTTTAACTTATTAGTCAGAATGTTGTAGCAAAAGTGGTACAAACATTTTAAAAAGATGGAACTGCAACCATCTCACAGAGACGTCCAGGTTGTCCACGGAAGTTAACACCTCGACAGGAGCGTCTTCTGATGAGAAGGGTTGAAGAAAATCAGTTCAGATCACTGCAGTTATCTAAAGAAGTAGAAAGCCAAACTGGTGACTATTTCCCATGACACAATATGGCGTACACTGCAGAGGGCTGGCATGCATGGGTGCCGTCCATGAAAGAAGTCTCTCCTAAAGCCCAGGCACAAAAAAGCCCGGGTAGAGTTTGCCAGGGTCCATGTTGCCAAAGATGAAGACTACTGGGACTCTATACTCTGGAGTGATGAGACCAAGACAAATGTTTTTGGAACTGATGGCTTCAAAACTGTATGACATCGCAAATTTGAGGAATACAAAGAAAAATTCATGGTCCCTACAGTGAAACATGGTGGTGGCAGTGTCCTTATGTGGGGCTGCATGAGTGCTGCTGGTGTCGGGGAGCTGCATTTCATTGATGAATTCACAGATGTACTGCTCTATAGTGAAAGAGAAGATGCTACCATCACTCGATGCCCTTGGTCGTTGTGCACTTTTCCAACATGACAATGATCCTAAACACACATCTAAGGCCACTGTTGGATTTCTGAAGAAGAACAGGGTGAAAGTGATTCAGAGGCTCCTGATCTGAACCCAATCGAACACCTATGGGGAATTCTGAAGAGACAAGTTGAGCATCACTCTCCATCCAGCATCCAGTCTCTAAAAGAGGTCATTCTTGAAGAACTGAAGAAGATAGATGTTGCAAAATGTCGCCAACTTGTTCATTCCATACCTAGAAGACTTGGTGCTGTCATTAAAAATCATGGAGGCCATACAAAGTACTAGATGTAGTAGTTTTTGTTGTGGGGTGTGCTCATTTTTGCATCACCCTAATTTGTGTAAAACTGAAAAATTTGTAATCTAAGTTATATTATTAACCTTAACAGTTAAACAGATGTTATATTAAAAATTATTCTTGTCAACATTTTGGAAATTGTTTGTGTTCATTGAGATATTGTTTAAAATGTTACTTTTGTACTCATTTACGCTGAGCACTGTAAATGACCTCTTCGATGATTGGCTAACCTCAATACATGTGAAACGAAAAACACATCTTACATCTTAACATCTTAAATAAAAATTCAGTTTTCAATAATATAATTCTTTTAAGTCACAATTCTCTTATAGCATAGTAAATATATACATACATTCCCCTCACACGTACACTCATTTAACTACATGCGTTCACTCCTACATACCGGGTCTTCTAAAGGCATGTTTATGAGTTTAGCAGTTAGCTTGCACGGGTCCTTGCTCTGATATGTTTTACCAACGTGGCCTGAATATTATTCAGCAATAATGAGCCCCATTTAAAGCGCATTAGCATCTGCTCTGCCAGAGCGCTATGCTTTGATCAAACGGAAACACCAGCGCTGATTATTTCATAACGGAATAGGAAACTCCCTTTTGAGTCTTTCCAGCACAAGCCACGTCAGAATAAGCTGGCAGCTCTGTGACGTCAAATGATGCTTTGGAAGTTTCCCAAGAATCAAAATTGCTTTGTGGCTTGTAGTCCATGTGTGTTAGCATTGAGTCTAATGTATACGGCATGCTACAGTACTCCTAAGACCTGCTGCATGAAGCTAGTAGTTGAACAAACTCTGAGATTCAGAGTAGGTTTAGAGTTGACAAAACCATACAAATCCATCCTGGTTTAGATCAGGTTCTTTGTCAACTCAGGGTTTGATCCTGAGTTTGTGATTAACTCTGGAGCATGTGCACTTCAAAATCTGACATATGCTTGCAAACAGCCATTAAACACAGAGAGTGTCATTTTGATTCACTTCTCGCAAGAGAGACGGCGCATTCCACTTCTCTGCTGAAGATTGTGCAACAGTAAGTTATGTTATGAAAAATATCATGAATTTAAATGCATTTACAAGGCAGGAAGTTTAGAGAGTTTGAGAAGGCAGCTGAATGAAAATATCTGACGTGTATCAACTGAATTTAAATAAACATTTATAGGTTCACAAAGAGCTTAAAAGAACTCACAGTAGCTTAATATGTTTGAAAGCTTTATATGTTAAAGCTTGTCTTTATATATTTACATTAATTAAAATGCAAAGTTTAATATTGTCAATTTCACTATCAACTGCTTTAATTTGGAGCGAGAGATACAGGGGGAGTGGCTTCACTGCATCAGATATGTCACTTTGCTCACAGCTGATTGGTCCAGTTTTGGTTTGGGATCTCTAACCCAGATTAAAACCTGCTCTGGAGTAGGTTAGCCGTGTAGCATAAGTTACCATGTCGATTAACACCAATAAAAACCAATCCACCTTTATGAGCCTGAAAAAAACTGAGTTTTCTCAAACTAATCTCAAACTTAAATGGGTAGGAACTGAAACAAGCTTCATGCAACAGGCATCTGAAAAACTTCAGCACAAACACACATTTACAGTCTCTCTTTCTTAGGGAAATCTGCAAAATATTAATGATTCATCTTGCATACAGGGGCGTACACAAATTTTTGTCCAATCAAATTCTCTCTAGAACAAGAATGTGCCTCCTGCTAATACCAAGTAGCTATACCAGTAGCGAGATTTTTACATTTTCTGAGAAAATTGCTGTTCACCACTAGCATGTTGTGGGTGGTTGCCAGGGTGTTGCCTTGGTGGTTGCTGAGAAGTTCTGGGTCATTTTTAGTCCACTGTTACTGTATGTGGGTGCTAAGTCTCTATGATGTTCTGCTCTCTTTTTCAACTTAAAAGGTGTGGTCAGATTTTCAAAAGCAAAATCAAGTAATTCCACACAATTTGGAATTTCACACGAGGGAAAGATTTCACTGCGTTGACCAACAGAAAGCTGCTTGAAAGTGGCTTCTGTGTGAGCTGTGCTTCATACATCTACTGACAATAGACAATGAACTTTTTTTTACAGGAAAAAATTCAGCAGAAACACTAGTCACTGCACTCTATGTCCCACCCAGACTTCTTTTTTCTATTAGATAATAGTGTTTGTCAAACCATTTCATGGGCACTCTTGTGCCACTCTGAAAGAGACTGAGTGGGTCTGTTGATAGCTGTGGACATACTCTTGGTCTCTTGTGCTTGATGAAACTCTCTCTCTCTCTTCTGCAACCCTATCTCTCTCATCCCAGGCTCACTCTTTCTCAGTCCTTCTCTCTCTCTCTCTCTCTCTCTCTCTCTCTCTCTCTCTCTCTCTCTCTCTCTCTCTCTCTCTCTCTGTCGTGACCTAGTTAGCAGGGGCTTGTCAGTCATACAGCTGTGTCATTCCTTTTTAAATGCTTTAGGCTCTCTGTTCTGACCATCACATATGCGGCAGTGCCTGTCTTCTAGAACTAACTCTTCATATTCACATTTTCTGCTGGATGACTTCATAATATATATTTTTGTTCAGAGAATATGTGCATGCATTTGTCACTCCCAATGACTTATGCGATACCATTGGAATGTTCTATAACATGTCTTCATGTGCAGTTACATTTTATTAATTGTTTCCTCATATCCTCTATTTGATGACAATGACAGAAATGCATGGCCACACTCTAAAAAATGCTGGGTTAAAAACAACCCAAGTTGGGTTGAAAATGGACAAACCCAGCGGTTGGGTTAAATGTTTGCCCAACCTGCTGGGTAGTTTTATTTAAACCAACTATTGTTTAAAAATTGCTATATGGCTAGCTTAAAATGAACCCAAAATAGTTGGGAAATTAAAAACCAGATGCAATTAGAGAGAACAATAATAGACAAAAGGTGAATGTTTATTAATAAGCTTTAATATTTTATTAATATAAATTTAATAGTTTATTAATATAAATGTATTAATAAGCAATTTAATAAATGTTTATTTTTTAATAATTATTCATTGAACATTAATAAATGTTCATTTCCAACATACTTTGGGTTCATTTTAATTAAGCAATACAGTATTTTTTAAACAATAGTTGGTTTAAATAAAACTATCCAGCAGGTTGGGCAAACATTTAACCCTACCGCTGGGTTAAAACAACCCAATTGCTGGGTTTGTCCATTTTCAACCCAGCTTGGGTTGTTTTTAACCCAGCATTTTTTAGAGTGCACATTAAGTTCTAGTGATATGTAACAATTAAAGAAAAAAAGTACTTGATTTCAGCTTGCACAACAGTCACTAAGCTTAGTAGATTATATGATTTGATTCGCTCATGTCTGAAAAAAGGGACCATCATTACTAAATTGATAATTCAATCAAGGTGGCCAAGACAAAGTAACTCTTTATTCACTCATCAAAGCCAAATATCCATGGTTCTGAGTAATTGCATTTTATAAGTGCACTACAGTTCAAACATTTCTGAAAGAAGTCTCTTGAGTTCACAAATGTTGCATTTATTTGATCAAAAATAGAGTATATTGTAAAATATTACAATCTTTAAAATGTAATTCACAGTATTCCTGTGATTCGAATAGGCTGATTTAGTGCTCAAGAAACATTTAATGAAAAAAAATCATGCTGCTTAATATTTTTGTATAAATTCTTTGATGTATAGTTCAAAACAACAGGATTTATTTGAAATAGAAATCTTTTCTAACATTATAAAAGGTCTTTACTGCCACTATTGATCAATTTAATGCATACTTGCTGAATAAAAGTATTAATTTCTTTAAAAAAAAAAAGGAATACCGACCTCAAACTTTTAAACAGTGGTGTACATAAATGTATTTCTTGGGAGATTGGTATGGTAATAGAGACTGGCATGGTAATGCATATGGCAGTGTTAATTTGGTCTTGGCGGAATAGATCTGCTACGCTGCTGCTGCTGCTGCGGCAAAGCAAGTACAGAGACTTACTACTGCCAATACATTCACAGGCATGCTGCTGCTGCACATGTAACATAAGCCGCTTTTTCACCATCGGGCCGAATGGTTTTCATAGTGTAACCATTCTATTCCATGCCGATCTGGGCCAGCTGGTATGGTTATGGTTTCATTTTCCACTGTGGGGCTCTTTGGAATTTAATACAAAAGTGTCAATCATTACCTTGGTAACGCAACGGTTTATTGAGATGTAAATAATGACTGCGTTATGGAGGATGATCAGATATTATTTTTAATTTTATTATTAATTTGTGTTTACGCCACTCAAATGGTGCACTTAGCCAGCTACAGAGAAACTTGTAGCCAGGCAACAGACAAGTGACCAATCCTGTGTGCCAATGTCACGGATTCTACACGATTCAGAACAGTTAGACAACCGTGCCGAGAATTCCGGGCCAAGAACTTTTTGTAATTGTACTGTGTCAAACCAGGCGCAAGTCGAAACACAACTGGAACCATTCCTTTCCATTCTAAGAACCGTTCGGCCCGACGGTGGAAAAGCGGCTATACATTAATTAACCCCGTAGCAGATCTATACAGGTGGAGCTGGGGAAGGTGTAGGGTTTCTGAAAGCGTGCTGCAGACTGCTAACAACACCACTACTGTTTTTTTTATGTTGAGCCGCAGTTCAACATGCAACAGCAACCGATCAGCTGTGCTATGTAAATAATGACGTAATCGCTACCAAATGAGTTAACCTATCAGCCTGTGCCATCTAGAGTTTCATGTTTCAGAACTAAAAACATAAAAAGTGCATTTAAATTCCATATAATCAGAAGCACGACATGGATGGCACAGGAAATAGCATTCACAGGTCCTACCCTAATCACAAAGATCTCTGGATGCTTTCTGACTTGCTAAGCAGAGGGTGGGCTACACCCATGCAGACAGCACAAACTCCATCAAACCGCTTAAAGCACACACATACCTATGCAAAACACAAACATATAAGGAATGGACATGCATAAAATGTCCAAATAAGAACCTACAGAGACAAACAGTAATTAACCTCCAGAATTAGAAACTGCTCTGAGCTCATCGCTGTGGGTGTGACCCTTGAGATGTCCCTGCTGCCGTCATTGCAGCCCACCCTTGCTAAATGACTGCAGAGCTGCCTCATGCACACATCTTTTACTTCATTCCCCTCTCCACCAAATGGCTTTTAATTAAATCTTAAGGCAAAATTATTAACATAAATGATACATCTCATAACGCCCACCACAGGAGACTTAGAGAAAAGTAGATGATGATTTTTGTGCTGCTTTTCTAACTTTCTGAGGTTTAAGTTACACTAATTTCTTTGAATGTAACTTTTGCATGATTATTTCATGGAAATCTGCTATGGAACTCCATTTTGATTTTGAAAAATGGCATCTGTTATCATGGTCCATGGGTCAGCAGACAAACAAGGCCCCCTAATGTTTTGCTAAAGTGATTTTTAGGGTGTTGCTATGTGGTTGCTAGGATTTTATGGATACTATAATACTTTTTGGTAAGTGTTCTCTAGACAATAAGAGCGCATCCCCCACAGGATGCAACAAGAACTAAGAAATGGGTCAGATTCATAAAAATCTTCTTGAAGTTAAGAAAATTTAGACAAGATAAATTCTAAAGGCAGGAACACACCAAGCCGACGGTCGGCCGTCGGGCAGTTTTTCTTCGTCGGCCGACTAAGTTTTCTCGGTGTGTTCCGCACCGTCGGCTGAAGTGGGTCTTCGTCGGCCTTTTTTCGGCCGATTCGAAATGTTGAATCGCCGTTGGAGCTCGTCGGTCCGTCGGGCCATCTGATCATTCTGATTGGCTGCTCAGCTACTGCCACCTGCTGTTTCGGAAAGGCATTCCATCTCACGCAGGCGCAGAACGGACATGCTAAGCGGCCGTCGGCTGTTTAGCGTCGGTTTGGTGTGGCAGGGCAACTTTGGACACAGACGCTGCCGACGTGAGCCAATCCCGCAGTCTGCTTTCGTCTCCACTAGTTCGTCGGCGTCGGCTTGGTGTGTTCTGGCCTTAAGAAGTTTGTAAGAATGTAATTTTTCAACACATTTCTTTAAAAGTTATAATTTTCTTAAAGGGTTAGTTCACCCAAAAATGAAAATTCTGTCATTCATTACTCACCCTCATGCCGTTCCACACCCGTAAGACCTTCGCTCATCTTCGAAACACAATTTTTAGTGTCGAATCAGCGGTTCGGAGTGCCAAAGACACGTGATTTCAGCAGTTTGGCTGTTTGACAAGCGATCCGAATCATGATTCGATACGCTGATTCATTTATGCTCCGAAGCTTCCTGAAGCAGTGTTTTGAAATTGGTCATCACTAAATAAGTCGTTATTTTGTTTTTTTGGCGCACCAAAAATATTCTCATTGCTTTATAATATTAATATTGAACAACTGTACTCACATGAACTGATTTAAATATGTTTTTAGTACATTAATGGATCTTGAGAGAGGAAATGCAGGCCCTATGCAGGTCTCACGGAGCCATCAGATTTCAACTAAAATATCTTAATTTGTGTTCCGAAGATTAACGAAGGTCTTACGGGTGTGGAACGGCAGGAGGGTGAGTAATAAATGACAGAATTTTCCTTTTTGGGTGAACTAACCCTTTAAGAAGAAAATGACTGGTGTTTCTTGCTAAAACTCACTGATCAACTCAGTGAAAACGCCCCAAAGCCATCTTTTTGCTCTGCTTGCAGATTACCTTAATAATCATAATAGTCATGCACACTACTTTTGACACAACTAAACTCCTTCCCAAACTGAATCTTGCCCTTATATGTGGCATTGAATGCGTCAGATTCACAACAGAAACGTGTGAAGAGATGTGCTGCCAACAGAAGAGCCACGAACGGGGAAGAAAAGAGGTCCACAACACGACAGCCCCCCAAGAACAATCTGCAAGAATCCCTTTGTATTGTCTGGGAACATTCTAGGACTTCATTTCCATTTTTAGTGGGATGTTGCTGCATATTTATTTAATCAAAAGGAATCCCCCTGCTGTATCTCCGCCCCACGTGAACAGAGTGAGAGAGCTGAATAAAAAAGAATCCGCTGTCTCTCTTCCTGTCTCTCTCCTGTTCCACGCTTCCAGCATACATCTGTGAACACAGCTGCAGGGACATTCACAAAATCATTGGCTGCGTCCAAATTCCCATACTTAGCATGTAGTGAATATGATTTGGGTGTATTTTTAAAAATGTACGATTTGGGGGAACAAGGACTGCAGGCAGCTTCTATCTAATATGCACAATCAAACATGATTAACCAACAGCCGTCTGTATGCTTCTGACCTGTCAATAAGAAAATGAGAGTTTCAACACAGGGAAGACTGTGATGTCCTATGAGATCTGTCTACAGCCATGGGCACATTCAACCAGAAACAGAATCAGAGGCCTGACAGCCAAATATCAGACATGTTTATTTATATCCTCCTCCTGTGTTAAGGCATCGACTTTGTCTCTGCTTTTCCTGGGGCTTGGTTTCTGTTATATCAGTCTCATTCACTGACAATTTTCTGTTGATACAAAGCAGAGTCTTCTGATATTATTGGATGGTCTCAATGAGATAAATACTGTGATAGTGAGAATATGAGTGCAGGTGTGTCAAAAGCATAGGAAGTATACTGAGAGAGAATTGACTGCATATATACATATATAGGAATATTTCTTAATTTATTACAAAAACTTTTTGAATGCGACTTTGAGAATGTGAGTATATTTTACATGTTGTCATTATTTTACTGTTATTTTTAAAAATGAATGTCTATTTATTTGGTCATTTGAAAAGTGATTTAAATTTTTATTTTTGAATTAATACATTATTAACAAATTAGTTTATTTTATATTGACACGTCAACCGACGTCAATGAACTAGCGGCGACAAAAGCCTACTGTGCTGTCGCTTGGTGCCAACTGCGTCTCAGCCAAAAAGCTGAACACACCAAAAGGACTACAGGTGACTGCCAACCAGTGTTGGATACAGTTACTTTTAAAAGTTATGCATTACAATATTGCGTTACTCGCTAAAAATAGTAACTAATTGTGTTACTTAGTTACTTTTTATGAAAAGTAATGCGTCACATTACTTTTGCGTTACTTTTTCTCAGCTAGGCTGTACGGAAGAGGATTAGGGCCAAGCAATAATAAAAAAATAAAACCCTCTCGAGATTAAATTTGTTAAATTTCGAGAAAAAACTCATTACATGTCGAGAAAAAAGTCGAGATAAAATGTTGAGAATAAAGTCATTAAATTATGAGAAAAAAGTCATTACATTACGAGAACAAATTCGTCAACGAATTTGTTCTCGTAATGTAACGACTTTTTTCTCATAATTTAATGACTTTATTCTCATAATTTAATGAGTTTATTGTCAACATTTTATCTTGACGTTTTTTTCTCAAAATTTAACAACATTTTTCTCATAATTTAACGAATTTGTTCTCGTAATTTAAGGACTCTTTTCTCGTTATTTAACGACTTTATTCTCAACATTTTATCTCAAATTTTTTCTCGAAATTTAACGAGTTTTTTCTTGTAATTTAATGAGTTTATTCTCAACATTTTATTTCGACTTTTTTCTCGAAATTTAACAACTTTTTCTCAAACTTTAATCTCGAGATGGTTTTATTTTTTTTTATTATTGCTTGGCCCTAATCCTCTTCCGTAAGGCTGGGCTTGCTTGTTCTATTTTGGCAAATGTTAAGGCCCTTTCACACCAAGAGTGAAATGAATAAGGTTATTAAAATGAGATTAAATACATAAAGTATATTTCTGTAATTTAATATAATTAATTATTACAGGTTTGTGTAAAATTCTGAGATTGCATTTCACTGTTTTTATTCATTTTGAGGAATACTGAATGTTTTCGTGCAAGTGAGATGAGTAAATGTATGCTCACATTTAGTCTAGAAATACAATAATCATCACGTTTACACAGCACACACAACACCTCTGCATTTTATATCTCTCAACATGGGGACAGAAGAGCTGTCAGTCAATACATGTGAAAAAGTAACTTGCGTTACTTATTTGAAAAAGTAACTTCGATATTTTGTTATAAATTGAAAAAGTAATGCATTACTTTACTAGTTACTTGAAAAAGTAATCTGATTATGTAACAAGTTACTTGTAATGCATTACCCCCAACACTGCTGCTAACTACCACGTACGTTTAGTGCCTGCGTATAAGCAAAGACTATAGAATAACACAAGATGCGTCACTCGTATTATTTTCAATGGGAGAAAGTGTAACGCGCAATATGGCGGAATAAGTCCCGCCTTCTAAATAAGAGCCAATCGCCGACTGGTAAAGTCATCGCGTCACTTCAGCGCCTCTTAGAATCATCCGAAAAGACGTGCATTTAGGTCTGTGCATGCGAATTAGCTTGATCCAGCCAGAAAAATACAGTTTTTTTGTCATGATTCGAGCGTTTAGAAACTAAATTTATGAGCCGGTTGTTGTTAGATTTCATTGGTGATTTCAAATTTGAAATTTAATCGTAAGATTGGCGAACAGTTTTGGAGAATTTGATGTTCCCCCATTCAAAGAGATAGGGCATGATGGCCAGGATGCCCAAGAGGTGTTTCAAAGATGGCCGCCGAGTTAAATAACTTGTCTTAAAGGAACTTTGGTATAAGTAAATAGCTGTCTACAACAGCAGGTATCATCAATCTATATTGGTTATTCAAAAATTTTGAATATCAATCATGTTGATCACTTTCTTTCTTTCACAACCGTCTCAGTTACAGTGATATTTCCAAGACACCCCCAAGGAATGCCACACTCACTGAAAAATGTATTCATTTCTTCAAGACGGCAGATGAAGTAACAACCATTATCCCTTATCTGAAGTAATACATTTGAATAACTAAAGTGTCTGGACCACTGACACAATGAAAATAAACCTAATCCTGCTTAAACCTTTTAACCTGTATGCCACCTGTGCACCAGCAGGGGAATTACAATCAGTTCCTCGTAGAGGTCGTTTTTAAAGGTTACAGGTTGTAATGATTATGCGGGGGTCTGTAGCTAGAGGTGCGGTAGCAGCCGACTGGCGCGGTGGAGTACCTGTGCACTGATTACCCTGACGGCAGCTGTGGTGGGCTGCGGGCGGTTGGCGTTGGATGTACGAGTCTAACAGCTGTGCCCGCTGTCGGTGGGCAGAAGTCCTGGCGATGAAGAGAGCCAGGCTGTAATTATCACAACACAGGGGCTCAGGGAGAAAGAAAGAGAGGAAAAACAAAGAGAGACAGACAAGCACAGTAACCAAAGACATTAATGCTAACTTTACATCCTGAGTATTCATCACAACTATCTGGAATCAAGCCCCTTGCTGTGATCAGGGACATACCATGTATGAATTATACAGAAAAAAATCAATAATTATTTAATATAAAGGGTCTTGAAACCCTAAAAGTCATTTTTTGAGATGTCAAAAACCACAAAACATGAGCCTCTCAACATGTATCAAATGTCTTAAAGGGATAGTTCATCCATTTTTTTTTTTTTTACCCTAGAGACATTAAGTATGTGGCAATAATGACAGTAGAAGCTGTTGAAAGCTTCACATTGGTGCATTTGCATGTCTGAAATACAGTACGTGGCCTTCAAAGCGGCTGCAGGGACAAAGTATTCCAAAAATTCTTTTCTTATAAAAGGTGTTCACGTTTACAGACTAAATTCAATCCCTTTCCACTGGTTTTATGGATTTCATAACACTCTTAATGTTAGGTTTTGCAGTGCCAAATGATCAGCAAAGGCAACTGTATAGAAACGCAGATGGCTGGTCGACTGAAAACCATCTCCATTTGAATCTCCCGTTGTTATTTAAGTATTCCAAGCAGAGTGTTTGTGACATCATCATCTATTTATGGCTCCGAAGTGAGGCAGTCAGAAGTTAAAAGGTATCCATTAACGGCCAGCTGCGTGCACAAAACATCAGCTCCCATTCTACGTCTGTGAATCAGTAATTCTATGCTATTCATAGACCGGACATGGCTGATAGGGTTAGCAGCACTTTGAGACTGATCAAATGTGTAACGCTATGGCTTCTATCGATTACATAACCATACATTTTAACAAAGAAAATCCATAATTAGCCTAAATAGAGGGCTTTAAAGTTAATGAGTTACTTTGTACAATCTTGTAGCATTAGCCATCAGTCCATATTTCACATAACATGTTATTACTATGTTATAAATTGATAATATCCTATTAATAGACAATGAATTGCAAAAAAAGTGGGTCATGCTGCAACATAAAACATTCAGTTGGTTTGTAATGGTGAAACGTGTACATGGATGACGTCAAGACTTCCTACTCAGCCAAAAAGGTCAGATTTCCTAACACTACTAAGTAGCTAAATGGATGTTAAATGTAATCTTAACACAATATTCTACATCATTCCTGTTCAAATGGTCAAGATGTCTGATTATACATCTTAAAGGCTTTATTAAGCCACCATAAATCTAAATCTACATCACTGTTAAACCTGTGAGTCACTGAGCCTATCAGCTGATGATAATCACAGAATATGTCCTTATATGGTGTACAAATGAACTTTAAAGTAAATGCTTTATTAGAACGGCATGACCTAACTAATTTACAACAAATAACCTATATCACTTTACAAGAGCAAGATACAATGGACTAATGGATATCGTTCACATACAGGAGTGTAAAGCATTTGAGTGATTGTACATCATTACTATAGGCTACTTAAAGGTGCAGTAGAACGTCTTTTCAAAAGATGTAATATAAGTCTAAGGTGTCCCCTGAATGTGTCTGTGAAGTTTCAGCTCAAAATACCCCATAGATTTTTTTTTTTTTTTAATTATTATTTTTAACTGCCTATTTTGGGGCATCATTAACTATGCGCCGATTCAGGCTGCGCGGCCCCTTTAAATCTCTCGCTCCCTGCCCTCGTGAGCTCCCGACTATAAGTGCAGTTATACAGTGCATAAACAAAGTTCACAAAGCTAATATAACCCTCAAATGGATCTTTACAAGATGTTCGTCATGCAGCATGCATGCATGGGATCATATGAGTATTGTATTTATTTTGATGTTTACATTTGACTCTGAATGAGTTTAATAGTGCTCCGTGGCTAACGGCTAATGCTACACTGTTGGAGAGATTTATAAAGAATAAAGTTGCGTTTATGAATTATACAGACTGCAAGTGTTTAAAGATGAAAATAGCGACGGCTCTTGTCTCTGTGAATACAGTAAGAAACGATGGTAACTTTAACCACATTCAACAGTACATTAGCAACATGCTAACGAAACATTTAGAAAGGCAGTTTACAAATATCACTTAAATATCATGATATCATGGATCATGTCAGTTATTATTACTCCATCTGCCATTTTTCGCTTTTGTTCTTGCTTGATTACCTAGTCTGATGATTCGGCTGTGCACAGATCCAGACGTTAATACTGGCTGCCCTTGTGTAATGCCTTGAACATGGGCTGGCATATGCAAATATTGGGGGCGTACATATTAATGATCCCGACTGTTACGTAAAGCGATCCATTTGTGTAGGAAAAAAAAAAATCATGTTTAAGTTATGAAGTAAAATATCAAGCTTCCACCAGACCACCGTATTCAACTTGGGAAGAAAGCACAATTCCTCTCGCAGTTCAAAAGCTTACGCTAAGTCCTACGCCTTCCCTATTCACGGAAAAAATTAACTGACGTGACGCCAGTTCCATTTTTTTCGTAAGTTGAATACGGAAGGCAGTCTGGTGGAAGCTAGATATTTTACTTCATAACTTGTTTAATTGATTGATTTTTTTTATTTTTTTTTAAAGAAGGCTTTATTAACCCCCCGGAGCTGTGTGAAGTATGTTTATGATGGATGGATGTGGATGGAGACACTTTCTTCAGCTCATACTCGTTGATCCCACTCACTGCCATTATAAAGCTTGGATGCATCAGAATATTTATAAATATATCTCCGATTGTGTTCATCAGAAAGAAGAAAGTCATATACACCTAGGATGGCTTGAAGGTGAGTAAAACTTGGGGAACTTTTCATTTGAAAGTGAACTAATCCTTTAAGAGATTTTTCATCTAAATCTAAATTATTTATTCACACATCACATCCTTACAAACTCATATGAATGTGTCACCATTCATGTTCATTCTACAGAAAAGAGCAGCCAGGACATTCTTCAAGATAACTCATTTAGTTTTTTTTTCCTCACAAGAAAGTATGTTATGGAGCTTATGAGGGTAAAAGTTAACAACATTTTCATATATTGGGTACAATTATCCTCAAAGTATAATTTCTTGTACCTTTACCGTTACATCAAACAATACACTGAGATTTTGTCGCCAGTATGAATGCATGATAAAAAAAACTCTGGACTCTCAGGAGGACAGTGAACAGAAAGAGCTGTGGAGCGCAGCGGATGATATCTGCAGGGCTTTCGTTCTCTCCAGGCTGTCAATCACAGCTTGATGAATGCCTGTGGGATGTGGCCAGCCACTTCCCATCATGCCTTGCAGTCATTCATATGAGTGGCCAACTGATAACAGAATGAAGTAGGGAATGAAGATGCCGGTGTCTATTTTGGTCCTTGCCCAAGTTTCTATTTTAATAAACGCTGTCAATATGCACACGGCGAAAGACAGAGGGCTCCTCACTGCATTATATATAAAACATAAAAGCAGGCATTTCAAGAATGGATGACAAACACAAGGAACTTCATAATGTATTTCTCTGGAAAATAAGCCTTGAGAATCATTATGTAGGAGACATTCATTTGAGCAAGAACTCACTGAACTCGACTTGTTAATTAGATGCATATTTAATTTAAGCTATTTGTGTAGAAACACAACACTATAATGAACTGTTGTTGTTCCTGTAAGAATATACAGCATCCATGTGTTTAGTTTGTATTAGTAACGTTTTATTGAACGTGTCGTGTTCCCAGGCTAAATATATTTTTTTCATAATTGTCAGGTTGAGAGGCAATATGTGATATAAAGTTTGGGGTCAACCCTATCTTTTGAATGGTAGCGTAAATATCTATTAATTGCAATTTATGCTGTCTAAAACTAATAAAATAAAAGCTATATGTTTCTGGAAGATCGAGTATATAAAGTTGATCTTTTCTCATGGGCAATGTTAAAAGGCTAAACCATTTTTTCAGATGCCCATTTTTGGCCAAAGTCAAGATGAGGCTTAGCATAGATATATAAGTGTTTTTTTTCTCATTTTATTGTCTGCCAGGAAAATCATAAGTCTGATGACATAGAAAAGCAATAGCACCGACCTACCACCATCACGTGTCGCGATTTGAGGTATCATTCATGCATTTAAACATTAAACATCTAGTCAAAATTGATTTAGAAATGTTTAAGTTCAACACAAACAACATTTAAACAAACACCAAGCATGATTTTATGGTTTTCCTTCAACCTCTCTGTTTTTTTTCTCTCTCTCTCACTCTCTTAGCATGAAGTGTTCATGTGGCCTACGGGTCGAGTGAAGTAGGGCACAAACAATAACTGACGATCACATCGAATCATGTGCTGCGATGGAGGAAACCAGCTGACTGCATGAGCCCAGAGGAAGGAAAGAGAAAGAGTCAGACGTAAGGAGGGAAAGAGAATGAGAGAAATGGAGATACGAATTTATTCATGTGTTTCTTGCCTTTCACTTAATCATCTGACTTTGCACAAGCCCATCAAACATCCCCGTATCCTAATGGTACATTCCATGACAATCCCGGTGCACTGATTGGACCGTAAGAGATTGAATGATGATAAATGAAGAGGACGTGTATGATTTATGATGGGGGACTCAGTAAATTGACATGTTGTGTCTCTCTAATGAGTCAGTTGCTGATGAATGCAATAGGACCATTACACCACACCAACACCATTCTGCTACAGAACACACACTTTTCGCCATCTAATAAATTCTCGATGGATAAAGCAGAATCCTGCTCTGTTTTCTCTGACTGAATATTCAGCTACACATTTAGAAATAAGTCACATTATGGAAGTGAAAATGGGTGGGCAATGGCATTTCACATTAAAAATGGCTTGTGAAATTGAAAAATCTATTTTCTAAATTCATGCTATAGATCTTATGGTGAACAATTCAGATGTGAATATTTTACTTCTTTTTTTTTTTTAGTCTTTTGACCTTGAAATGTTTAATCAAAATGAAATAACTGAATTTTCCAATCATTTAAGTCAGCTTAAAGGCTCCTGAAAGTGTTCACCTGCCTCTGCTTTGGAGTGCAACACCCACATCTTAAAATCCAATGGTTCTTTTAGGGTGCGTTCACACTTGTCATGTTTGGTTCGATTAAAACGAACCCTGCTGCGATTGCTTTGTCAGTGCGGTTCATTTGAGCATGTGTGAACGCTGCCATCCGAACCCTGGTGCGCACCAAACAAGCGGACTGAGACCGCTGAAAAGACGGGTCTCGGTCCGCTTCCAAACGAACTCTGGTGCGGTTCGAATGATATATGAATGCAACAAGGACCAAAGACATGTAATCGAACCAAAAACAGGAAGACGAGACCCTAAAAAGGACAGAATCGTCACGCATGTCGGTTTTTCTTGTCATAGTCGTGAATTTGCCCATCACAGGCATCAGACGCGCGTCTCCATGCAGCAGAACATGTGTGTGTGTGTGACGGATAGATTCCCGCCGCTGTTTTGACTACTTTACACGTTTTATAAGCTCTTCACGAGTTCCCAGCTGGCCAGAATACCTTCACATGCAGGCTACGCACCGCTACACACACACAACAAGCACATTTACCTCAGAAAACAGCATTGTTTTGGATGTTCGGTAAGTTCCGTCTCAAAATAGGCAATACTTCATAAAATCCGACCAATCACGTTGTGAATGTATCCCTGTGCCTTTAGGTTCAGTATCTTTGGTTCGGTGATAAAATTGCCAATGTGAACGCTAACCGGACCAGGACTAAATGTTTTTTTTTTTCTTTGGTCCGGACCAAATGAACCAAACGAACCGAACGTATGAACGCACCCTAAAAAGAGGGGTCTAGGTCTGCTTCCAAACGAACTCTGGCGCAGTTCGAATAATATATGAACGCAACACGGACCAAAGACATGTAAACGAACCAAAAAACAGGAAGATGAGGCCCTAAAAAGAACAGAATCCTCACGCATATCTGTTTTTCTTGTCATAGTCGTGAATTTGGCCATCACAGGCATCAGACGCATGTCTCCACGCAGCAGATCGTTTGTGTGTGACGGATGGACCCGCCGCTGTTTTGACTACTTTACACATTTTATAAGCTCTTCATGGGTTCCCAGCTGGCCAAAATACCATCATATGCAGGCTACACACACACAACATTTACCTCAGCAAACAGCATTGTTTTGAATGTTCTGTAAATTCCGTCTCGAAATATGCAATACGTCATAAAATCCGACCAATCAGGTTGTGAATGTATCCCTATGCCTTTAGGTTCGGTATCTTTTGGTTCGGTTATAAAATTGCCAATCTGAATGCTAATTGGACCAGGACAATTTTTTTTTTTCTTTTTGGTTCGGACCAAACGAATTGAACTACAAGTGTGAATGCACCGTTAGAGGGGCTATAATGTGTGTAGAATTCAGAAACCCTTGTTATTAGCCACACTAATGGCTATTAAGATAACTGCAGCCAGCAAGTTATTGCTCGTGCTCACACTATAGTCCACATGTAACATACAAGAGATTGAATATGATTGAATGCCCCAATATACTCACAGCCGAACTATTTTTCGTTCTTTGCTTAGAAGTAAAATTTGGAACCTTTGCATAGATGTACTGTTAACAAACATCCCGAAGTCATCCACGCTGATGAAATTAACATTTAAATGAATATGTAAATATGTGCTGTGCGCTTTCCTCTCAATAACAAAATAAACACACAACAAAAATGACAGCGTTGAGCAAACAGCAGTTTAGAAAGCCTTTGATATAGCAATGTGGAAATGTTCACACAAGCTCTAAAGGTCCTTGCACACTGAGTCTGACATTTTTGTATGCGATTTGTTGTCCTAAAAATTTGTCACGCACAGAAAGTCCGTATTAATTGTATAGCGTATTAATTAATACATTGAGAAAAAATTCACAAAACAATACAAAATGGAGTCTTCAAGCAATGAGGATGATTTTGTTGTCCTCTCTCTTCTTAAAAAGAGAAAAAGAAAGAGGAAATATTAGGTCCATCCAATCCTGTGATTGCATATTGTTTAGCTAACTTGTGCACAATACTGTGTAAACTTTCATAAATCAGTACCTACCATCCTGTTTTCAAAGCTGTTCCACAATCAGTCTGTCTTTATTTTCTGTCTCTTTGCATTCCGCACTTTGTTTGTCATACAGTGCTTTGTGCTGCTAGACGAAGTGGATCAACTTCTGGATTTTGGCGTTCGCTTGTACGGTGGCTCTGAATTGTCAAAACATTTTTCAAAATGCTTTCAACGGATGCGAAAAATGCAGAAAATATGATTTTTTTTTTTTTTTTTTATGACAAATGAAAGTTTCGGAGGCAGTGTGTAAAAAGGCCGTATTTATTTTTTAATGTGTGAAAATTTTGGACAAGAATTTCTGACTTCTGTGTGCAAGGACCTTTAAATTCACCGGTACCGTGTCGACAGATGAGGTAATTTAAAATCACACAGTTATGATAGGTTGATTATAAAGTATACTTGAGACTATAGAATATATATAGGTCTATCTATGTGAGACTATAGTTTGAATTAATCAAACTATTTTATTGATTTTATGGTACAGAATAGCTCTTTTCGGTATTAACATTGTATAAACATTAATTACATGTGTCAATGAATGAAAAGAGGTAATTCTCTGCAAAAAATCTTGATAAAAATCAGTCTACATTTATAGACAACCTATAAGAAGGAAGGTCTCATTTTTTAAAGTTTCTTTACAAGCTGTTCACACATTGGAAATAAAATGCAATTAATACATGAAAATTATGAAAATGAAAAGAAAATGAAAGACCAAAATATTTCTTCAATAAAATTACTGTAAGAAAAAACCCTTTTGGAACCTTTAGTCCGCGCCCTACGTTTTTCTTTTTTGCTAATTCATTTGGTGAGAACAATTTCATTCAATCAATTTGCTTTCAACAGCATTCATTAGAACAATTTCATTCAACCAATTTCAACATATCTTCTTTCAACACATTACCTGACATTTCGGCACAAGAAAAATATCAAAACACAGCATCAACATTATGCATTCAGGCCAATATGGTAACTTCAAAGAGAGAAATCCTTCAAGGAAAACCTGCTCCCACTGACAGTTACAGAGGGATGGTGCAGCATCATAAGAGTAGCTGGAGGGTAATCTAGTGAAGTAAACGAATGAACGAACAATTGAACAAATTGTTATTTTTTCTTTGTTTTACTGGACACTGAAGGGTACCAGTGGGTGTTCTGAGAGTGGACTTATGGTCCTTTTTTCTCTCTTTCTCATAAACTTGCTGACCCAGACTCAAAGGTGGCATTGATGTGTGCACACCACTTTGGGCTGATGAGTAAGCAGAACTCAACCGCACAGACAGAGAACAGGAGTCCAAGAGACAAACTGAAAAAGCAACACAGGACATGAAAACAGGGGAGACTAGACAGCTGTTCAACCCCAGCAGCAAAAATACCCTACAGGGATCGTAATTTAGTAGACTTTAACTGACCCTTAGAATTAAATGGGCTGTGCCTATAAGACTGCCATGTGTTGGTTCATCTGGTGTTTAAAAATAGCATCCATCTTACTTCCTTCTTATTACTTCAAGTAACTGGTATAATCATCATCATCATCATCATCATCATCATCTTTATTTATCATTATTATTATTATATTAAATATGGGCAGTCATATGTTAATTACAGACCATTAATCAATATATTTTACTCATGTTCACATTTTTTTTTTTTTTTTTTTTGCATAATTATAACAATAATCAGAAAAATAAAAATAGAAAAATCAGAAATTAAAAAAAAAATATGTGTGTGTGTGTGGGGGGGGGGTGGGGTATTTAAACATTAAAGAAAGTTATGTTTACACATACAATGAACTTTAAAAAAAATATATAGCTGCGAGCAGCGATGGCGGGCCCAAGCCCGGTGGCACCGCCACCCCGGTGGCTTCAGGGCAACTGTGCACAGCGGGCAATAGGCACTTAAAACGGTTAAACATCAAAGGACTATGTCAAATTCACTCCACATTTACTGCACTACAAGGTGCCGTTATAGAGCCCCTCCTCCCTGCCCATTTTCAAAGGATTACATGTGCCAAGTTTTAACATTATTCTGATGAATTTTGTAGCAAATCAGGTAAAAATAAGAGGGTGATCTCAATGTATGCTGAAAGTGACACATTTTCTGCTTCCAGTTGGTGGCGCTATGACTTTGAATCACAATAGTCAAATCCATGTGATCAGCCTTGTACAACGAAGACTAAGCCAAAGTTTCATCAAAATCAATGAATGTATGCAGAAGTTATAACACTTTGTTTCCCTTTTCTTGCCATAAATTTGTTGCCTCGCCACGGCCAAACCGTTTGAGATATCCAAAATCCGTTTGCAATTAAACAACTTCAATGTGTTAGCAACAAGTTAAAAAAAGCTTGGTGTAAATTGGATAAACCCTGTAGGAGTAGTAGTATAAAATTCATAGCCTGTTTTTTCAAAAAATTAACATTCAAACCAAAATAGCTGACTTCCTGTTGGTCGGAGCTAATGAATGTAAATTAGAAAATTGTCCGGCTTGATGAGAATAATATGTGTACCGAGTTTGGTGACTGTAGGAAAAACTAACCCCCCCACTTTTGTCAAAAGGTGGCGCTACTGAGCCCCTCCACCACGCCCATTTCTATGGCTTTGTCCATGTCTACTGGTTGACAATATTGATGTGTGTGTCGAGTTTCATGCAATTTGAAGCATGTTAAGAGCCTCAAAAACACTCAAGAATATTATTACAGTTTGACCTGTTGCCATGGCAACAATATTTCAAATATCAAAAATCCTGTCATAGGTCTACATCTGCTGTGTATTGACATTACACTGATGAAGTTTGAAGCAAATCATGTAAAAATAAGAGGGTGATCTCAAAGCATTTTAAAAGTGATACACTTCTTGCTGCCAGTTGGTGGCGCTATAACTTTGACTCACAATAGTTACATCCATGTGATCAGACTACTACAACCAACACACTCCTGAAGTTTCATAAACATCAATCAATGTATGCAGAAGTTATAACACATTTCCTGTTTCCCTTTTCTCGCCATAAATTCGTTGCCTCGCCACGGCCAAACCGTTTGAGATATCCAAAATCCGTTTGCAATTAAACAACTTCAATGTGTTCGCAACAAGTTAAAAAAAGCTTGGTGTAAATTGGATAAACCCTGTAGGAGTAGTAGTATAAAATTCATAGCCTGTTTTTTCAAAAAATTAACATTCAAACCAAAATAGCTGACTTCCTGTTGGTCGGAGCTAATGAATGTAAATTAGAAAATTGTCCGGCTTGATGAGAATAATATGTGTACCGAGTTTGGTGACTGTAGGAAAAACTAACCCCCATTTTTGTCAAAAGGTGGCGCTACTGAGCCCCTCCACCACGCCCATTTCTATGGCTTTGTCCATGTCTACTGGTTGACAATATTGATGTGTGTGTCGAGTTTCATGCAATTTGAAGCATGTTAAGAGCCTCAAAAACACTCAAGAATATTATTACAGTTTGACCTGTTGCCATGGCAACAATATTTCAAATATCAAAAATCCTGTCATAGGTCTACATCTGCTGTGTATTGACATTACACTGATGAAGTTTGAAGCAAATCATGTAAAAATAAGAGGGTGATCTCAAAGCATTTTAAAAGTGATACACTTCTTGCTGCCAGTTGGTGGCGCTATAACTTTGACTCACAATAGTTACATCCATGTGATCAGACTACTACAACCAACACACTCCTGAAGTTTCATAAACATCAATCAATGTATGCAGAAGTTATAACACATTTCCTGTTTCCCTTTTCTCGCCATAAATTCGTTGCCTCGCCACGGCCAAACCGTTTGAGATATCCAAAATCCGTTTGCAATTAAACAACTTCAATGTGTTCGCAACAAGTTAAAAAAAGCTTGGTGTAAATTGGATAAACCCTGTAGGAGTAGTAGTATAAAATTCATAGCCTGTTTTTTCAAAAAATTAACATTCAAACCAAAATAGCTGACTTCCTGTTGGTCGGAGCTAATGAATGTAAATTAGAAAATTGTCCGGCTTGATGAGAATAATATGTGTACCGAGTTTGGTGACTGTAGGAAAAACTAACCCCCACTTTTGTCAAAAGGTGGCGCTACTGAGCCCCTCCACCACGCCCATTTCTATGGCTTTGTCCATGTCTACTGGTTGACAATATTGATGTGTGTGTCGAGTTTCATGCAATTTGAAGCATGTTAAGAGCCTCAAAAACACTCAAGAATATTATTACAGTTTGACCTGTTGCCATGGCAACAATATTTCAAATATCAAAAATCCTGTCATAGGTCTACATCTGCTGTGTATTGACATTACACTGATGAAGTTTGAAGCAAATCAGGTAAAAATAAGAGGGTGATCTCAAAACATTTCAAAAAGTGATACACTTCCTGCTGCCAGTTGGTGGCGCTATAACTTTGACTCACAATAGTCACATCCATGTGATCAGACTCCTATAACGAACACACTCGTGAAGTTTCATAAAGATCAATATATGTATTAAGACGTTATAACACATTTCCTGTTTCCTTTTTCTCGCCATAAATTCGTTGCCTCGCCACGGCCAAACCGTTCGAGATATCAAAAATCCCCTGGCAATTTTTAATCATCAGTGTCTTGACTTCATGCTGACCGAGTTTGGTGGCGATCGGATTAATCGTCTAGGAGGAGTATATCAAATTCCAGAGCATGCGTTTTTCAAACAACCCTTAATAGCTGACTTCCTGTTGGCGTGGCGATTAACTTAGAGCGCGAAAGTTGTTCGGCCCGATGAGGTCTATATGTGTACCGAGTTTCATACTAATACGTGCAAGCATGTTTAATATATGGACCAAATTTTCAGACTTTTTTCAAGGGGGCGCTGTCGAGCCCCCCTGCCACGCCCGGGTACCAGCCTCTCCGGCGTCCTAATGGCCGCGGATTCCAATGTGTGTGCCAATTTTCAAGAGTTTTTGAGCATGTTAAGGCCCCCAAAAAGCCCCGGAAGACGGAAAAAAAAAAAAAAAAAAAAAAAAAATAATAATAATCCTTAGAAGAACAAGAGGGCCCTGCGCGAATTTTCGCTTGGGCCCTAAAAAAAAAAAAGCAAAAAGCAAAAACATAGCTCGAACACTCTTAGCCCGGATTTTATATTAACTTAAAAATATAACTACAATATACTTAAAATATTTAAGTTTGGTTGCTTTACTTATAAAATATGAGTATATTGTACTAATTTGTGGGTGTATTTGAATGTGTTAATAAATGTAAGTTAAATGCACTTAAATTATGAAGTTTTTCTCCTGGCCACGCCTCCTACACAATGGTTTGTGGCAGGTAATGACGCCATTTTGTCCATTTTGTGTGTGTGAATTCAAGGAGCTGTTGATGAACAGTTGGAACATTTGTTTTGGCTGTTCTACAGACATTTTTTCCAAACATTTACCTTTTTATACTGTAGTTTTTCACCAAATTAGAAACTCTCATTTTGTAAGTTACCACCATCGAGATCAAGGTTTGTTTTAGTTGAGCTCTTGACCCTTGACTTTTTAATATTAAATTTTGTTTGGACAGTTTTAACTGCATTAAAATTAACCAGACAAGCAAAGTTATAAGATGATCAGGTGGTGTTGATTATGTTATCACATAATCATTATTTGATCTGAATCACTGATCTAATTTAGAGCTCAATCTCTGATAAGCAACATATTCTGATAAACAGTTCAACTCTGAACATTAGAAAACAAGCTACTAAAAAGTCACAGAAAAACAGCAAAACTTAAATAGTGAGAATAAAGAAAATTACTAAAACAATTCAGCTCATATTTTATTCATGCAGCAATGCATGATGGGAGGCATGGATGCATTTTGATTGGTGGCAAGTTAACTTGCTTAGTACATTGAACTTAAATATACTATGTATAATAACTACAAAGTAATTAATATTACAAAACATTTTAAGTTAAATGAACTCAAATTATTAAGTTAACATTACTTAAAAAATTTAAGGCAACGAGTTACCTCGGTTTTTTTTAAGTAGATTCTACTTATCCGGGTTTACAGTGAATGAAAAAATCCTGCAAAGTTTTAAATCTAAAAGTGCACCATATATAAAGTTATTGTTTCTCAAAAGTAAGAGTCGACTCGGAGTCAATTAAACAAGTCGTTTGTAAAACGAATCCCAAGCCGCTTCGTTCTGATGTCACAACGAAACATTAGCATATTGCCCGCCCACTTACTGGACATGTAGACGCCAAGGAAAATTCATTCAAATAGCACAGTAGTACAATCTTTTGTTGTGTTCCCGTCATTTTAATGACGACTGCTTCTCAAACTTCAGGGAGTTTAATGTAGGATTCACAAAACGCTTGGTCTTAAAATATGGATAAATGCCCAGTTTATTCAGACCAGTTTGCTCCTCTGAATCTCAACCTGTAAGTATGATTAATAATCGTTGTTTATATAATCAAGCGATCATTCAAAATTCGTAGTATTGTATGTTATGTTGTGTAACGTACACACTAGTCTGTCTGTCTCCTGCTAACCAGCTAACTCACGTTTCTGTAGTTCTGCTATTCAGATGTGGGTCCAATATTGTCTAAAAATATGTTGATTAATGCAGCTTTTCTGTCTTATTACTTGGAGTAATGATCAAGGATGGAGCACAACTTTTGTTTACAAAGTGTAATGCATTATCAGCTATTCATATTTGTGCTCGGCTCATCGACACGACAGCCAGTGCCACGGTTCCTCAACAGACTGTCCATACCGGCGTGATGAATACGATCCTCAACTGGATGGAACTGAAATAAAACACCTATTTGCCACTTGATGGAGTTTGGGTTCTTTGCCGCTGTCGCCTTTGGCTTGCTTAGTTGGGGACACTTGACATTTGACTTGACATTTGATATTCAACACTATTCTTGACATTTATTCAACAGTGCTTTGATCTGCCTGCATTTACACTATTCTTTAAGAGCTGCTGTGCAGCCAAATTATACACCAGTTATCACTGTAAAGCTGCTTTGACATAATCTGCATTGTAAAAAGTGCTATATAAATAACGGTGACTTCACTTGACTGTAAAACGTTTTATTTCCTCTGCGTTTTTATTATTACAGTAGAGTGGAGCTCTATCTGTATTGCAATATGATGTTAAGAACTAGTTGAAGTATTCTCTCTGTAAACCGCAAACACCCATTGTAATGTCAAACAATGATATAGCCATTTTTTACTCTGTAAAGGGGGTGGTTCAGTGTTTTTTTTTCTAGGCTTGATTGTGTTTTGGGGGCACAGTTTAACATGTCTTAATGCTTCGTTTTTTTGAAAACGCTGTATTTTTTATGTATTTTACGTTTATTCTACACCTCTGTTTGGTTTCCACTCTCATATGAACGGCTCATTTGACTTCCTGCTTCTATTAAGCCACTCCCTCCGAAATACGCAGTGCGTTCAGATTGGTTGGCAGGCTGGTAGCGGGCCCAGTGTGTCGTGATTCGCTGAAGCGTCTGGAAACGCCACGCCCCTTACCATTCATAGTTACGCGCTAAGCTGGAAATGTAAATAATGGCGACTATATTGCTGTATCAAATTGAGCGAATCAAATAAATAAATATCAAATAAAGCAGAACCTCTGCAATCGCAGCTTTTAAAGAACGTTTATGAATGGTATTTAATTTAGTATTTGTGTCAAAGTGTTTAGATATGCTGTCACTGCTGTTTGTTAGCTTTCAATATACAGTTTTATCCTGATTAAAGCTTTACTGTAGCCGAATACATGACTGAGTAGTCGCATTTTTGTAAAGGTTGCGTTTAATTTATAGCATGAACAACTGTTTGTCTATGAACAGAGACGTTTGTTGGTGTTTGTTGCACTAGAATTTAGCTAACTGGCTAGCAAAAACGAGTTGCTCTTTGTATATGTCCTTGATGCATTAAAAATAGCAACAGAACTATAACATTACGTTTAAAAGACATGTACAAACAATAAAACGTACTTACAGTTTGAAGCCAATAAACAGCAGCTTCTGTTTTTAAAGTGGGAACTGCTTCTTCTTTCAGTAATAGCTTTTGTGTAAATCCAGCATTGAACTCGTGTAGATTCTGGAAACTGTCTTCAGCATCGCATCCAGTGTAGAAAATATCACAGATTATAATGGGTTCTATATCTTTTGACGCGTCGCGTCGCGCCGCTCGCGTCCGGTGTAAACAACTCTTCCACTTCCATTTTGCTGCGCCACATGGCCTCGCCCACTTTGTTGCGTGTTCCCGGGGGCAGTGTTTATGTTAATAGCAAGGGTTCATGATGTCACCAACCCGGGAAGAAGCTTGTTGTAGTCCAAATCGGTCGTTTTTGTAGGCAATAAACTGCCATAACTTTAAAAGACAATATCTCCGTTTGCATTAAACGTTCAGCGCTGTAACTTTGCAGATACTGTTTATGCTCAAGCAGCAATATTACACACTAACTAAAGTTAAATAAGTGAAATCGCATTGAACCAACCCTTTAATAGTTAGTAGCCTACACATCTGGCCTAAATGTTTATCTTATGTTAAGAGGTTTTCAGCTTCGCTTCACATTCTGATACAGTTTCTACATAAAGTATAATAATGACACTGCTATAAATAATGCAAACTAAGGTGACACTTACCATAGATAAACATCCTGCTCCAATCAGTTTTTGGATGATCGACTACTTCAGACATTTCATCGTCGGACTCGGGCTCGGGCTCGAAACGATCAATGCCATCTTTTCTGTCCATACATTGTATACAATGTCTTGCGAATTGATAGTCATTCACTTATGGTAATGGTGCATGCAGTAGACCAATTTTGTATGCGATTAATCATGATTAATCGTTTGACAGCCCTAATTAGGAACCTTAAGAAAGGCATAATAGGGACACTTTAAGTAGCTAAATAAAGGAAAATCGGATTTCTCAGCCCTGATTCCACTTTGATTCTTAAGTTTTAAATACACATCAGCTTTTACACACTAAAGCACAGCTAAATCAGCCAGTTACTTAGAGGGGCCAATCAATGGTAATGGTTGTGTTCTAGTATAAAACAAACTATAAATGACTTGAACTTTAGTGCTGTTGTTAAAATTGCAATGATTAAGATGGCTCTTGTTTTTAAATTAAACAGTAAAAAGTGACCCCACATTAAAACCTGCCTTTCAGCATAACAGTTAAAGTCTTGTTGTTGCTGTAAAGAAGGATGTAAGACATTACTGTGCGTGACATAATCACAGTCTGACCCCCAGGGCATCTTGGGGGAATACAGTTGCTATTAAGAGAGTTCTGAATGTTAAGGTGTATGTGCTAGAGAGAGAACGAGATATCAGCTTTATATCAGATAACCAACAGTGGCTAAAACCAGGCCACTTCCTCTCCGCATCACTCCACCTTCCGTCTACATCCTCCCCCTTTCCTGTCTGTCCTCCTCTTCTTCTACAGCCGAGTTCACCCTGCAGCGATAATTCAGCCTATTTCATCTCCCTTCTCATCAGAGCCCAGATTTAATGCACAGTCTAAACCATGAGCCCAAACCTCAGATGTTGTCAAACGCTAAAGGAGGTCAAAGTGTTGTTTCGGAAAGGTTCCACAAGTCTGAACGCCGTGGATCAGATTCAGACAACCTGTTTACATTACCATCTACAAAACAATGCTGGATGGAGGAAGCAAAGTCTCTGTTTGTTTGTTTTTGTTTTGTTTTTTTAGTTCAGTGTACATTTGCTACACATTTCCAAACTAATGTTTAAAGAGTTTCTAGTTTTAAAGGGATAGTTCACCCAAAAATTAATATTCTGTCCTCATTTACTCACCCTCAAGTTGTTACAAATCTGTATAACTTCATTGTTCTGCTGAACACAAAGGAAGATATTTGGAAGAATGTTAGAAAGCAAACAGATCTCGCCCCCCCCCATTGACTAGCATAGTATTTATTTTTCCTACTATGGCGAGATCTATTTGGTTACTGACATTCTTCCAAATATCTTCCTAAGAAGTGAGTGTAAATAAAAACAAACAGTCTGAAAAGTGGCCTGATGTCCACACAACAAAATCCCCAGAGTTAAACCAACTCGGCTCTGATTACATATGGTCCCTGTCTATATATTGTTAAAGTAACACTGAAGCAGTTAAAGTTAATGAGATAATTAAGTGATTAATTAAGTTATGATTGAACATTAGTGATGAACACCTGCTGTCAACAAGCAGAATCACTGAAGAGAAACATAATAACTACACACGACTTCAGCCACAGCCTTAGATGAAATCAACTGAAGATAAAATACATTAAATTAAACAACTCCACAAACAGCATATTATGTCATTAACTTTAACTCTGCTTCAGTGTTATTTTAACTCTATGTAGAGAGGGACCATATGTTCTCTAAGCAGAGTTGATTTAACTCTGGGATTGTTCTGTACAATTGGGCAAGTGGTTTGTGATTAATCTGTCCATTTTTTTGACAAATTCAGGCTAATTTGCAAACGGTCTGTGAACATGATAGGTGGGCAAAAAGTGAAAAGTCAATCATAATCCATCAAGGGCACTGCCTTCTCTCATGTGACTTTTCAAACATATAGCATTGTTCCCTCCTTACATTCATTGCAAGCTTTAGCTCAGTGAGAACAAAATGAGCTTACAGGAGGCATAAAACAAATTAACAAAAAAAAAAAAAAAAAAAAACAGATTTGTGCAAACCTATAAATAACTTGACATTTAACTCATCAAATAAGCAAAAGCCTACATCCATCATGCAATTAGTGTAGACTGTGTAAAGTGGCCATTACAAACACCACCAAACAATCACTGTGAATAAAATCTATTTCAATGCTGTTTAAAAAACATTAGCAGACACTGTTCATGGTTTCTCAATTACAACAGCTCATAACAACATAGCTTTCCTGCTGGTATACATCTTCAGATTTATTCCGCCAAAGAGCCTCGTGAAGCATTAGCGTGGAGTTGATGTGGCAAGGGCTAATAAAGCGCTGCCACGCTAATTAATGGAGTCATTTGCACATGTGTAAGAGATCGAGAGATTCAACATCTCATTTTTTAACATGATCAGTAAACAGTGTGTCTGAGTACCAGCATGACACAAAGACAATCGATACATCATTATTGACCCGGTTTACACACCACTCTTTTTGTAAAATGATCACGTAGCGCTGGATAGTAAAATGTCCAGAAATGAGTCACATGCTAATATCTGTAATTCAACTGGGTTTATCTATGTCTCTTTTGTGTTCTTGTACTGTATCATCATTTACTCACTGTCACACTGTTCCAAACCCGCATGGCATTTTTTCTTCTGTGGAACAGAGATGATGTTTTGAAGAATGTTCACGCTGCCATTTTCCATATAATGAAAGCATAGTAAACGAATGTAACACAATGATTTGAATCTTAACTTTTATCTGTTCCTCATATAAAACTATAACATAACTGTTTCAGAACAGCTCATGGTCACTGAATGCTTTCACTGTATGGAAAAAAAAAGCTTTAGTGTTTAACAGAAGAAAGTCATAAATGTTTGGAACAGAAATAACAACAGACTTTTCATTGTAGGGTGAACAATCCCTTAAACATTTTTCATAAAATTGCTTAAATACCATGCAAAATTTCTATGAAGAGACATTCCTGGCATTCCAAAGTTTGGGATCAGTATGGAGAATCACAAAAATTTCAGCACAACATTGATAATAATATGAAATGTTTCTTGAGCTCCAAATCAGCATATTAGAAAGATTTCTGAAGGATCATGTGACACTAAAAACTGGACTAATCACAGGAATACATTACATCGCCAAATACGGAGTGTCTATTTACACTTGATGTAAAAAGCCTGTCTTGTTGGCAAAGGCTATTTACACTAACTCCACCCACCAATGTCTGGTTGGGCCACGCAAGATTAAAAAAAGATGTGCACCTTTCACACAGGGCATGGTTGCCACCTTGTGGATAAATTAATCATTGCAAAAAAAAAAAAAAGTGCACATGTGCCACCTCCGCATACAAGTATGCATGGCTACAAAAATCTGGTGGTGCGGTGTGCGTACAGTACGCGTGTACTGTTCTGATGATGAAATTTGCGTCACATGCACTGTACGCTGACCCTCGTGTAAGCGTAAAAAGTGAAGAATAGTTTAGGTTTTAGTAAACATGCTATTGTCACTTAGTGTAAACAGAATATATCGCTATTTTCACAATGTAAATAGCATCTATTGCTAAGAAAACATGCTATTTTCACTTAATGTAAACAGAATATATTGCTATTTTCACAATGTAAATAGCATCTATTGCTAAGAAAACATGCTATTTTCACTTAGTGTAAACAGAACATATCGCTATTTTCACAATGTAAATAGCATCTATTGCTAAGAAAACATGCTATTTTCACTTAGTGTAAACATAATATATCGCTATTTTCACAATGTAAATAGCATCTATTGCTAAGAAAACATGCTATTTTCACTTAGTGTGAACAGAATATATCGCTATTTTCACAATGTAAAGAGCATCTATTGCTAAGAAAACATGCTATTTTCACTTAGTGTAAACAGAACATATCGCTATTTTCACAATGTAAATAGCATCTATTGCTAAGAAAACATGCCATTTTCACTTAGTGTGAACAGAATATATCGCTATTTTCACAATGTAAATAGCATCTATTGCTAAGAAAACATGCTATTTTCACTTAGTGTGAACAGAACATATCGCTATTTTCACAATGTAAATAGCATCTATTGCTAAGAAAACATGCTATTTTCACTTAGTGTGAACAGAACATATCGCTATTTTCACAATGTAAATAGCATCTATTGCTAAGAAAACATGCTATTTTCACTTAGTGTGAACAGAATATATCGCTATTTTCACAATGTAAATAGCATCTATTGCTAAGAAAACATGCCATTTTCACTTAGTGTGAACAGCACATATCGCTATTTTCACAATGTAAATAGCATCTATTGCTAAGAAAACATGCCATTTTCACTTAGTGTGAACAGAATATATCGCTATTTTCACAATGTAAATAGCATCTATTGCTAAGAAAACATGCCATTTTCACTTAGTGTGAACAGAATATATCGCTATTTTCACAATGTAAATAGCATCTATTGCTAAGAAAACATGCCATTTTCACTTAGTGTAAACAGAACATATCGCTATTTTCACAATGTAAATAGCATCTATTGCTAAGAAAACATGCCATTTTCACTTAGTGTAAACAGAACATATCGCTATTTTCACAATGTAAATAGCATCTATTGCTAAGAAAACATGCCATTTTCACTTAGTGTGAACAGAACATGTCGCTATTTTCACAATGTAAATAGCATCTATTGCTAAGAAAACATGCCATTTTCACTTAGTGTAAACAGAACATGTCGCTATTTTCACAATGTAAATAGCATCTATTGCTAAGAAAACATGCCATTTTCACTTAGTGTGAACAGAACATGTCGCTATTTTCACAATGTAAATAGCATCTATTGCTAAGAAAACATGCCATTTTCACTTAGTGTGAACAGAACATGTCGCTATTTTCACAATGTAAATAGCATCTATTGCTAAGAAAACATGCCATTTTCACTTAGTGTAAACATAATATATCGCTATTTTCACAATGTAAATAGCATCTATTGCTAAGAAAACATGCTATTTTCACTTAGTGTAAACATAATATATCGCTATTTTCACAATGTAAATAGCATCTATTGCTAAGAAAACATGCTATTTTCACTTAGTGTAAACATAATATATCGCTATTTTCACAATGTAAATAGCATCTATTGCTAAGAAAACATGCTATTTTCACTTAGTGTAAACATAATATATCGCTATTTTCACAATGTAAATAGCATCTATTGCTAAGAAAACATGCTATTTTCACTTAGTGTAAACAGAATATATCGCTATTTTCACAATGTAAATAGCATCTATTGCTAAGAAAACATGCTATTTTCACTTAGTGTAAACAGAATATATCGCTATTTTCACAATGTAAATAGCATCTATTGCTAAGAAAACATGCTATTTTCACTTAGTGTAAACAGAACATATCGCTATTTTCACAATGTAAATAGCATCTATTGCTAAGAAAACATGCCATTTTCACTTAGTGTAAACAGAACATATCGCTATTTTCACAATGTAAATAGCATCTATTGCTAAGAAAACATGCCATTTTCACTTAGTGTGAACAGAATATATCGCTATTTTCACAATGTAAATAGCATCTATTGCTAAGAAAACATGCTATTTTCACTTAGTGTGAACAGAACATATCGCTATTTTCACAATGTAAATAGCATCTATTGCTAAGAAAACATGCTATTTTCACTTAGTGTGAACAGAATATATCGCTATTTTCACAATGTAAATAGCATCTATTGCTAAGAAAACATGCCATTTTCACTTAGTGTGAACAGAACATATCGCTATTTTCACAATGTAAATAGCATCTATTGCTAAGAAAACATGCCATTTTCACTTAGTGTGAACAGAATATATCGCTATTTTCACAATGTAAATAGCATCTATTGCTAAGAAAACATGCCATTTTCACTTAGTGTGAACAGAATATATCGCTATTTTCACAATGTAAATAGCATCTATTGCTAAGAAAACATGCCATTTTCACTTAGTGTAAACAGAACATATCGCTATTTTCACAATGTAAATAGCATCTATTGCTAAGAAAACATGCCATTTTCACTTAGTGTAAACAGAACATATCGCTATTTTCACAATGTAAATAGCATCTATTGCTAAGAAAACATGCCATTTTCACTTAGTGTGAACAGAACATATCGCTATTTTCACAATGTAAATAGCATCTATTGCTAAGAAAACATGCCATTTTCACTTAGTGTGAACAGAACATATCGCTATTTTCACAATGTAAATAGCATCTATTGCTAAGAAAACATGCCATTTTCACTTAGTGTGAACAGAACATATCGCTATTTTCACAATGTAAATAGCATCTATTGCTAAGAAAACATGCCATTTTCACTTAGTGTGAACAGAACATATCGCTATTTTCACAATGTAAATAGCATCTATTGCTAAGAAAACATGCCATTTTCACTTAGTGTAAACAGAACATATCGCTATTTTCACAATGTAAATAGCATCTATTGCTAAGAAAACATGCCATTTTCACTTAGTGTAAACAGAACATATCGCTTTTTTCACAATGTAAATAGCATCTATTGCTAAGAAAACATGCTATTTTCACTTAGTGTGAACAGAATATATCGCTATTTTCACAATGTAAATAGCATCTATTGCTAAGAAAACATGCTATTTTCACTTAGTGTAAACAGAACATATCGCTTTTTTCACAATGTAAATAGCATCTATTGCTAAGAAAACATGCTATTTTCACTTAGTGTGAACAGAACATATCGCTATTTTCACAATGTAAATAGCATCTATTGCTAAGAAAACATGCTATTTTCACTTAGTGTAAACAGAACATATCGCTTTTTTCACAATGTAAATAGCATCTATTGCTAAGAAAACATGCTATTTTCACTTAGTGTGAACAGAACATGTCGCTATTTTCACAATGTAAATAGCATCTATTGCTAAGAAAACATGCCATTTTCACTTAGTGTAAACAGAACATATCGCTATTTTCACAATGTAAATAGCATCTATTGCTAAGAAAACATGCCATTTTCACTTAGTGTAAACAGAACATATCGCTATTTTCACAATGTAAATAGCATCTATTGCTAAGAAAACATGCTATTTTCACTTAGTGTAAACAGAATATATCGCTATTTTCACAATGTAAATAGCATCTATTGCTAAGAAAACATGCTATTTTCACTTAGTGTAAACAGAACATATCGCTATTTTCACAATGTAAATAGCATCTATTGCTAAGAAAACATGCTATTTTCACTTAGTGTAAACAGAATATATCGCTATTTTCACAATGTAAAGAGCATCTATTGCTAAGAAAACATGCTATTTTCACTTAGTGTAAACAGAATATATCGCTATTTTCACAATGTAAATAGCATCTATTGCTAAGAAAACATGCCATTTTCACTTAGTGTAAACAGAACATATCGCTATTTTCACAATGTAAATAGCATCTGTTGCTATTTGCACTTAGTGCAAACAGCTGCTGCCTTTAAAATATATCACAATAGAAAGTTTAAAATGTAATAATTTTTCACAATATTACTAGTTTTTACTGTATTTTTTATAAAATGCTGCTTTAGAAAGCATAAGAGACTTTTTGCAAAAACATTAAAAAAAACTTTCCTGACCCCAAACTTTTAAAAGAGTAGTGTACATGACACTCAAATCCACAACACCCTTTTTTCATACTCTACAACACAGACCCAATCGCCCTCGGTACCGTAAGCAAAGCTAAAACCTCCACTAGGAACAAGAGTATCACTGAGGCAAAGTGAGAACTACCACACAACAAAACCTTCTTTTCTCCTCCGCCAGGACCACGGAGACTTCTGGAAGGAGAGCGGTAAGGACTTGTGACTAGAATTACTGACACACTTTTCCTTTGAGCGTAGAGCTAATCTGGATTTAGGCGTGATTACGTAAGCCATCGCTTTTTCCCCATGTCTCTGGGCAATAGTAGCGCAGCTGAAAACCGCGCTTGGTGATTTTTAGTCCTCTTTGTTCGGGAGGACAGACTTGGATGCAGATTTTAGTATCACCAGTTTCAGCTGCTGCAATCACACATGGCCAGCTGTGACATGCCCATGTTTTTACAGTCTCTCAGCTGTGGAAAAAAAAAAAGACTGAATCGCACAGCACAGGAACGAGCTAACTGTATCTTACGAGTGTGAAATCAACATTTATCATTTCTTTCCACAGCACCGGTGGTACTCCGATATCCTTATGGGAATATGATGTCTAGCTCAAGACAGTGTTGTTTTTGTTTAATCGTGCTTTCAAGCTGATATGTGGACCAGACTTTATGCTGACAGTCAAAAGTCTGGTTACTTGAAATCAAGTGTTCCTTTATCAACAGCAAAGCTTAAGTGTAGTTGTCATACCTGTGGCAGTGCGGAGCTGAGCTGACGCTGCAGTGAGTCCCGGTCATAAATGACGTCCTGCAGGTGCTGCTGGGCAAGGGCCAGGCTTTCTTGTGTCTCTCTCAGGGTGTCCAGCAGACGGTCTCTCTCATCTAGCATGTTCACCATCAACTGCTCAAAGTGGGAGTCAGGGTCGGAGGCGCTGCTCTGGGAGCCACGCTGGCTCAGCGCAGTGTCCTCGCTGATCGTGGGCATCACTTCGCACATCATCTTTACCTGCTGGAAGAGGACAGATGCTTAGAATATGCATGGAGATATCCTTAAAGCTGCTTTGAATGTGTATTGTGAAAAGCGCTATACACTGTAAACCTGAATAAGTTGGCAAAACTCAAAATAATTGAGGTAATCAGTAACATCAAATTTTTTAAGTTAAGAAATTGAAAGTTTAAGCAAGCAGAACTGGCAGATTTCAATTTTGTAGTCAAGCATTTTGATTGCTCTTAAAGGATTAGTCCACTTTTAAATAAAATTTTCCTGTGTCATCCATGTCTTTCTTTCTTCGGTTGAAAAGAAATTAAGGTTTTTGATGAAAACATTCCAGGATTATTCTCCTTATAGTGGACTTCAATGGCCTCCAGACGGTTGAAGGTCAAAATTACAGTTTCAGTGCAGCTTCAAAGGGCTTTAAACGATACCAGATGAGGAATAAGGGTCTTATCTAGCGAAACGATCGGTCATTTTCATTAAAAAAATACAACTGTATATGCTTTATTAACACAAATGATCGGCTTGCACGTGTTTCCGCTTTCCGTAAACTTCAAAAAGTTTACGCTGTGTGTCCTAAGCCTTCCCTATTCAACTTACGTAACGAACGCGGCGCCAGTTTCGTTTTTTTTACGTAAGTAGAATAGGGAAGGCGTAGGACATACAACGTAAACTTTTTGAAGAATACGGAAAGCGGAAACACGTGCAAGCTGATCATTTGTGTTTATAAGGCATATACAGTTGTATTTTTTTCCGAAAATGACCGATGGTTTCGCTAGATAAGTTCAAGGTCAAGGTCAATTTTATTTGTATAGAACATTTCCAACAGCCCCCAGGCTGACCAAAATGCTTTACAGAAAAGCAAGAATAACACACATACACAAAATAAACCAGAAGAAAATATAAAACCACCCATTAAAAGTTTACCATATCACAGTATTCAATACACTAAGGTTTTAGCAAAGAATTAAAAATAGACAAGGAAGGGGCCAGCCTAATCTCTAAAGGCAGGGTATTCCAGAGTCGTGGCCCTGCCACCGCAAATGCATGCTTCCCTCTACGCTTTAGTCTAGCGCGTGGAACGACCAGCAAAGCCTGATCACAAGAATGGAGGCTTCTGGGTGGAGTATAGGGATGAAGGAGTTCAGATAAATAGACAGGAGCTTTGTTATGTAGGGATTTATAAACGAAGAGAAGAATTTTAAAGTCTATTCTCTGACAAATCGGCAACCAGTGAAGGGATCTAAGAATAGGAGTGATGTGTTCGTGTTTACGACACTTTAAAAGAAGTCTGGCAGCAGCATTTTGGACAAGCTGAAGTTGCGCAATTTGAGATTTAGATATAATGCAATATAAGGAATTACAGTAATCTAGACGGGACGTAACAAACGCATGAACAGCCATTTCGAGAGTTTTTGGAGTGAGAAAGTTTTTAATTTTAGAAAGTAAACAGAGCTGATAAAAACTGGATCCAATAACAGAGGAGATATGTCTATCAAATTTTAAATGCTGGTCAATAATAATACCTAGGTTCTGCACCCGTGTCGATCTAAAAGTGGATAAACTTTCTAGCTCAGGGCTTATACACTGAGAGTTCTCATTGGGACTGAAAACAATTACCTCAAGCTTGTCCTCGTTTAAGAAGAGGAAGTTTTGGGCTAGCCATAATTTAACCTCCTCTAAACATTGGAGAAGTGAGGTGATCGCAGTGGAATTGTTTTTCTTGACTGGAAGATAGATTTGAGTGTCATCCGTGTAAAAATTAAAAGAAACCCCATGCTTTCGTAGGGTAGAGCCCAGAGGGAGCATGTACAGAGAGAATAGAGAGGGAGCAAAAATAGAGCCTTGTGGAAGGCCACAAGTCAGAGGAGCAGTGGAAGAGGAAAAATTACCCAGTTTCACAAAAAAATTTCTGTCAGATAGGTATGAATGAAACATTAAGACCCAGATAAGACAGATAAGACCCTTATTCCTGCTCTGGTATCGTTTAAAGCCCTTTGAAGCTGCACTGAAACTGTAATTTTTACCTTCAACCGTTTGGAGGTCACTGAAGTCCACTATAAGGAGAAAAATCCTGGAATGTTTTCATCAAAAACCTTCATTTCTTTTCAACTGAAGAAAGAAAGACATGAACATCTTGGATGACATGGGGGGGGGGGGGGGGAGTAAATTATCAGGAAATTTTTATTTAAAAGTGGACTAATCCCTTAACTTTAAATTTTTGAGTATGTTAATTCATACATTAAACTTAAAATGATCATGTAATTGTAACTTAATATCAAGCTGGGACTCGAACTCAGGTCTCCTGAAGCACAACAGCAATTTTCCACTAGAAATTTAGCGATTTATAACTAGCTAATACAGCAAATGCTAATTAGTAACACAATGCTTTGATAACATTATAGCATAGCAATTGCTGAAAGAGTATGGCAATATAGAACATTTATAAAATATCTATTCTCAAACTAATACCTGTTGCTCAAACTAGCAAAGCATTAAACACTACTAAATACCCCACTTAACATTAATCTTGCACAAAAAAACAAAAACACATTATATAACACTTAATTTTAGCATTTATTCTCCCTTTCGAGTGTCATGGCAAAGCATGCTGGGAAAGAGAAATCCCAGGCCAGTTTCAGGTAAATATAAGTTTATTTAAATTAAAGAAACAATTTCATAAAACTCAAAACAATGAAACAATTCAGGTTACTTAAAATTAAAAAGAAAAAGAAAGTTCTAAATACTCATAAAAGTTCATTTGATTTAACTAATTTGTTTAATTTGAGTTTGCCCTACTCAAACCAATTAATTATTTTGAGCATTAGGGTTTAGCGTAGAAGTAAATTTGACAACTTTGACATGACTTGGTTTGGCAAATTGAATTTGAGACAGTTTTAATAATGAAAGTAAATAATGTATAATATTATCAATAAAATATCATCACATTTTAATAGCAATAAAACAATTTACTTATTTATATTTTAATTTCATTTTAAAACCTTTTTAATGAGATAAGATTTTTTTTCGGTTGGTGGTTTCCACAAAAGTATTAAGCAGCTCAACTCTTTTCAACACTGATAATTATAATAAATGTTTATTGAGCACCAAATCACCATATTAGAATGATTTCTGAAAGATCATGTCACACTAAAGACTAGAGTAATGATGCTGAAAATTCAGCTTTACCAACACAGACACAAATTACAATTTGAAATATTTTACATTATTACTGTTTAATTGTTTAAATCAAATAAATGCAGCCTTGGAGAGAATAAGAAACTTCCTTCAGAAGCATTAATAAATCTTACCAAACACCAAAACTGTGAAGGGTAGTATCATATATACTTTAAGTGTAAAAATCAAACATCCAAAACAAAACATACTGCTTTTTTATGTCAACCCAATCTGTTAAACTGCTCAGAGCATCTGTGAGTAGACAGCATGTAGACTGTATGTACATAGTGGTGATGTGTGTCTGCTCCTGTTAGACTCAAAGCTGTCAGGATTGTGACGGCTGGTAGCTGTAGGGGAGACCAGCATTAAAAACATACAGGGCCACAGAGCTCCACGCCTGGGCTGTGATGATACAACACAGGCAGAGCGGGTGGAGGAATCTCCTGGCAAGGACGAGATGTGTTTGTGTGTGTTTACAACAGAGTGAGTGGAGAAAGAACAGATGAACAGAGAAAGAAATAGTCTTGGCAAGTGTAGCGGTGCGTTTTCGATTCACCCGAGACACAAACATATGCCAGTTCAGTTCATTGACCAGAGCATCTCTGGCCCTGTTAATGTTAACTATATACAAAATGAATCTGTCTGAATATTGCTGTAGTAGAGTATATGTGAAAGGTAAAGCAGAGATGTCATGGGAGGTTGAGCTCCCTGAACTCTGGATTTCATGCTATAGGCCAGAATGCATCATTTCCTCTATTGTTTACGTAACAGGGTTTACTGCAGCAACATGACCTGGAACAGACCACAGCCACCCCCTGTGTGGCTTATATATTACACCGTTACTGAGGATGGCAAGCATATAACCACGTATTCATGATTAGGCAGGGATAAATGTAATAATTTAAAGGTGCCCTAGAATCAAAAATTGAATTTACCTTGGCATAGTTGAATAACAAGAGTTCAGTACATGGAAATGACATACAATGAGTCTCAAATGAATCTCAACATAACACCGACTGTTACGTAACATTGTTTTTTTACGTAAAGTGAAAAGTTACATTAATACGCCATTAGATGGCAGCAGATCATTAATATGTACGCCCCCAATATTTGCATTTGCCAGCTCATGTTCAAGGCATTACACAAGGGCAGGCAGTATTAACGTCTGGATATGTGCACAGCTGAATCATCAGACTAGGTAAGCAAGCAAGAACAATAGCGAAAAATGGCAGATGGAGCAATAATAACTGACATGATCCATGATTACATTATATTTTTAGTAATATTTGTAAATTGTCTTTCTAAATGTTTCGTTAGCATGTTGCTAATGTACTGTTAAATGTGGTTAAAGTTACCATCGTTTATTACTGTATTCACGGAGACAAGAGCCGTCGTTATTTTCATTTTTAAACACTTGCAGTCTGTATAATTCATAAACACAACTTCATTCTTTATAAATCTCTCCAACAGTGTGTAATGTTAGCTTTAGCCACAGAGCACTATCAAACTCATTCAGAATCAAATGTAAACATCCAAATAAATACTATACTCACATGATCCGACGCATGCAGTATGCATGACGAACATCTTGTAAAGATCCATTTGAGGGTTATATTAGCTGTGTGAACTTTGTAAATGCACTGTATTATAGTCCAGAGCTCGGAGGGCAGGGAGCGTGCGATTTAAAGGGGCCGCAGCCTGAATCGGTGCATAGTTAATGATGCCCCAAAATAGGCAGTTAAAAAAATTAATTAAAAAAATCTATGGGGTATTTTGAGCTGAAACTTCACAGACACATTCAGGGGACACCTTAGACTTATATTACATCTTGTAAAAACTGGTTCTAGGGCACCTTTAAAGATGTGGGCTCCATTTGCAGAGTCTTGAAAAAGGAAGTAATTTTGTCAAGAAAGTAACATGGGAAAATAAACATACAGTAGGGTTGTGTGCTCTACTTTAAATCATGACAATTGGAATAACATGACATAATTTTTCTTTGTTTTATCATACCAGAATAATGACAGTAAACTGTGGTTATCTGCTATCCCATGCTATGGGCACTGTCATTGATACAGGCTACAGTGGAAGTTATTTTATGCTACTATTTGAAGATCTGCTTACCGAATGCGGAAGTGTGATAAAGGCGTATAATTTGCTTCACCAAATGGAACTGCAAAAATAATTACTGTTTTCAAACAGTCATTCATTCAAAATTCAATCACAATTTTCCATCTCTATACACATATAAACATACAAAAAGTTAATATAATTAGTCCATTTCATTGCATTATTTACAGAAGACATATGGCCTACATTCTTACTTTTCATGTTTGCAGATAGTAGGCCTATACATGTCCATCCTAAGCTGACTCTCACTGGCAATGGGCCCTGAAGACACTATGTGAACAGGCTGTTAGCCAGAGTCCCACCATCTCCCAGCTAGCCACTAACTGCTAACTTTAGACCCACAAACGCTCTGGGCTGAGGCCAGCTCTCCTGTCTCCAACCGAGCATGCAATGGAGAGCCCTGAAGCTGCCTGGAAAAGTGGGAGTTTTTTTCCCCCTGCTGCTGTAGATAAAGAGACAATTCAAAAGACAAATTAATGTGCAAAGGTCTGTCACGAGTTAGACCACGTCGAAAGTTTTCTCATAAACCGCCACTGGGTATCAAAACGCTTGACAAATGTCACTTAGATAACAGATGATTTTAGCTAAGCTTAAGAACTGACCTAAGTTGGATGCTGCATTAAAAATAAAACAAGATATTTTTTTGTAATGTATACATTGATACGATAAGAACAACTCAAGATTGAAACAAATACAATTGTTCCACAAGCTACTTGTTTAAGAATAAGTAACGATTCAGTTGCACAATCACGCTTTTGAACAAAGAACACAAGCTGTGTATTAAAAAAAAATCCAAATAAATATTGTTATAACAAATATAATGGTAACACTTTAGTATGGGGAACAATTCTCACTTTTAACTAGTTGCTTATTAGCTTGCATATTACTAGAATATTAGCTGTTTTAATAGTACTTATAAAGCAGATATAAAATATATACAATAGTTCTCTCTGGTTCTCGAATCTGACTGGCTGAGAGCTGAGCGATATTCATAACAGCACTCCAACCTTTTCACTGTTTGCATTAGACGTTTTCAGGGATACGAGTTCCAGGCCGTGAGCTGGGATTTGCCGCTGGCTCTTATAGTGGTTAAACATGAGATATTTAATTCATTTTAGGGTACATAAAACAAGCAATTTTTGGTTTTATTAATATATTACTTGTTCCGGAGCAAATCAAATTGGGCTATGTTAAATTTAATATTAAGGCTATATTTAACTTACATCCTGTGTTTGACTGAATTGTACAATTGTGTTTATTTCCTATTGTCATTTATAATGGCTATTGTTGTTCATTTAAATATTGTTGTTCTATAAATATTATTTTATATAAATAATACGTTGTATTTGGTTTTGAGAAAGGGTCCATTAGTGCGTGATATGGAATGAGTGAAAGTTACATTAATACGCCATTAGATGGCAGCAAACTTTACGAGTAAATGAGTCAGTTGCAAGAGACTTTTAAATTGAAAGGGACTTTTGTAAACAAAGGGCGTTTTAGCACCGTTATGGAAAATTCCTTTAACTGTAAAAAGGACAAATACAAAGATCACTTTCCTCAAAATAGAATGAGTTTCAATGGAGGGACTCAACATTCCTTCGTTACTAAATCTAAAGTGAAGTTTTAGAAATAGTGATGGATCCTTGGTCAAACTGTCAATTTGAGATCTGAATCTATGGCGGAAGGAAGTAGTTCTGCACAAAAGAGGGTTTTAAAGACACTCTGTTGTTATTTCTTATTTATTTACTCATACTGTCGAACTGTTGTATAAACATAATATCACACTCTTAGCCATGCAATATGGCTGTATATCAGCACGCTGTTATTACCTACGACTGATATACTGTACAGTCATATCACATGGCTATGAGTGTGATAATATAATATAATATAATATAATATAATATAATATAATATAATATAATATAATATAATATAATATAATATAATATAATAAAGTGTGTTTTTCTGAGATCCTTAAGTGTGCCGTAAATGTGAGATATATTCAAAAATCACGTCATTGTGATTGTCGTATTATACTGTTAATTACATAATGTCCATCTATTGTGTTCGCAGCTGCTCAGAAAATGGTTAAATGGTGCAGAATGGTTAAACTGGTGGAGTTTTCAACCTTATTCGGAATCTATTCAGAAATCACCACTTTTTTGTCTCCTAAATTGAAACGAAGATGAAATCACTTAAAATAATATATAAATAAGGCCTCATGCATCTGGAAGCATCTTCTCATTTCTGTCGCAGTCTACATTGGTGAATGTTCTCGAGGTAGTTATTGGGAAATTGATAGTTGATCAATACAAAACAATCAGCACCACTCCTTTCCCTTGGCCCTTAGAACCCTCTGGTCAGGAAAACAATTTTCAATAAAAAATAAATAAATAAATAAATAAAAATGAGTGTACACCAGATGGTTGTCGAATTGAGATAAAAGTGCACTGGAATCACTATAAGCAAGGGAAAAATCAAAACCAAAACAAAAATCAAAGGTTTTTCCTGATGTTTCAGGAGTAACGCAGGAATATCCAGATATAACAGAGAAAAGTGAGTGAGGAGAGAGACAAAGGAAGTGGAATAGAAGCGACGTCTCAATGCCATATGCCAATCAATAAATTATTCATGTGGGAGAGAGTTTGGGACTCCCTCTCAATCACTGCACAAACACTCACAAACATCCCACACACTTATCTGGCTACAATGGGGGAAAAAAGACCTACATTTATTTTCACACAACACTGACACATTAAATCACACACAGAGAGTGACGTCAGAGACAGACACCTGCTGCAGCAGTCAGCACCCACTCTCACAGCGGTCTGGATGTGCCAGCTTACAAACCACCACTTACGTCACTATTACACATGATCAGTGACACAAAGAGCAAGTAAAGAGTTTAATGAAGAACTTACAGTACATATAATCGAAAAAGGCTCTGTGTTGTGTCAACACAGAATCATATATGACACATCCATGATTTATAATCATAGCTATAATTAGAACAATTAATTTTTTTCTTTGATTTTTATTTTTGATGTTTGATATAATGAAAACTACAGATGAAATGAAACATTTCTTGTTCTTTGTGTTTTTAGTCAGCTGGCATTTTGCAAGCTAAAATCTCAGCATTGTAAAGCGGTTGTTGCCCCCAATGAGAATTTGTATATAAAATAATATATAATATATAAATAGAGAAACACACTGCAAACACTCATAACGCAACCAAACACAGAAACACTCTGCAAATACTCACAATGCAACTAAATACAGAAACACACTCCAAATACTCACAACGCAACCAAATACAGAAACGTGCTGCAAATACTCACAACACAACTAAACACAAAAACAAGCTCCAAATACTCACAACGCAACCAAATACAGAAACCCACTGCAAATACTCACAACGCAAATACTCACAATGCAACTAAATACAGAAACAACTCCAAATACTCACAACGCAACCAAATACAGAAACACGCTGCAAATACTCACAATGCAAACAAATACAGAAACACACTGCAAATACTCACAACACAAATACTCACAATGCAACTAAACACAAAAACAAGCTCCAAATACTCACAACGCAACCAAATACAGAAACAAGCTCCAAATACTCACAATGCAACCAAATACAGAAACACACTGCAAATACTCACAACACAAATACTCACAATGCAACTAAACACAAAAACAAGCTCCAAATACTCACAACACAACCAAATACAGAAACACGCTGCAAATACTCACAATGCAACCAAATACAGAAACCCACTGCAAATACTCACAACGTAAATACTCACAATGCAACTAAATACAGAAACAACTCCAAATACTCACAACACAACCAAATACAGAAACACACTGCAAATACTCACAACACAAATACTCACAATGCAACTAAACACAAAAACAAGCTCCAAATACTCACAACACAACCAAATACAGAAACACACTGCAAATACTCACAACGCAACCAAATACAGAAACACACTGCAAATACTCACAACACAAATACTCACAATGCAACTAAACACAAAAACAAGCTCCAAATACTCACAACACAACCAAATACAGAAACACGCTGCAAATACTCACAACGCAACCAAATACAGAAACACACTGCAAATACTCACAACACAAATACTCAAACACAACTAAACACAAAAACAAGCTCCAAATACTCACAACACAACCAAATACAGAAACACGCTGCAAATACTCACAACGCAACCAAATACAGAAACACACTGCAAATACTCAAACACAACTAAACACAAAAACAAGCTCCAAATACTCACAACACAACCAAATACAGAAACACGCTGCAAATACTCAAACACAACTAAACACAAAAACAAGCTCCAAATACTCACAACACAACCAAATACAGAAACACACTGCAAATACTCAAACACAACTAAACACAAAAACAAGCTCCAAATACTCACAACACAACCAAATACAGAAACACACTGCAAATACTCAAACACAACTAAACACAAAAACAAGCTCCAAATACTCACAATGCAACCAAATACAGAAACGCACTGCAAATACTCACAACACAAATACTCACAACGCAACCAAATACAGAAACACGCTGCAAATACTCACAACACAACTAAACACAAAAACAAGCTCCAAATAATCACAACGCAACCAAATACAGAAACACACTGCAATTACTCAAAATGCAACCAAATACAGCAACACACTGCAAAAACTCACAACGCAAATCGTCACAACACAACTAAATACAGAAACATGCTCCAAATGCTTGCAATGCAACCAAATACAGAAACATGCTCCAAATACTCACAACGCAAAAACTCACAACACAACCAAATACAGAAACACACTCCAAATACTCACAACACAACCAAATACAGAAACACGGTCAAAATGCTCACAACGCAACCAAATACAGAAACACACTCCAAATACTCACAACACAACCAAATACAGAAACACACTCCAAATGCTCACAACGCAACCAAATACAGAAAAATGTTCTAAATTCTCACAACACAACCAAATACAGAAACACACTCCAAATACTCACAACACAACCAAATACAGAAACACACTCCAAATACTCACAACGCAACCAAATACAGAAACACGGTCCAAATGCTCACAACGCAACCAAATACAGAAAAATGTTCTAAATTCTCACAACACAACCAAATACAGAAACGCACTGCAAATACTCTCAACGCAACTAAATACAGAAACACGCTCCAAATGCACACAATGCAGCCAAATACAGAAACGCGCTGCAAATAGCACAAAAATGTTTCAAGGGGACCCTTACAAGTGATGAACCCGGCTGAGACATGCTTAATGTTCAATGTTTACTCATCAGTGGTGTTGCCGATGACCTGAAAATTGAGTTAGTAGAATAAGGGGTTAAGGATAATAGAATAAGTTGACACGTAGTTGCAAACTTACTTATAGTCAGTAGAATGTATGTTGAGGGACCATTAAAATAAAGTGTTAGCAGATATTAAGCAGATAGTCTACTAATACTCTTATGACTATGAGTTGACATAAATGTGCAATGTTACTAATAGTCAACAGAATGTCTAAAGGGGACCATCAAAATAAAGTGTTACCAGAAGCGGCAGGAAGAAAGGAAAGAAAGGAAGTCAGAAAGAAAGAATGACGCAGCAGGATTGGAAGAGCTGAAGAGAAAAGCCATTACAGCATCTTAAGAGAAGAAGACTCCCATCTATATTTCATAACTCCAAACAGCCCCTAACAACAGACATCAGCAGTGAGGCTGGCAAGACTTCAAAACTTTAACTGTGGAATGATCCAGAGTTCAACTTTAGATATTGGTATTCAATGAACGTAAAAAACAATGGAATCCGATGTCCCTTTAGGACATCAATTGCATTATGATATTTTACAGAGGAAGGACATTGGCCATTCTGTTTTTACTTTGCTCAAGGGATCTATGGCCTTGTTTTAGTGGGACCTCAGAGAGGAATTACACCATATTTAGTGGTAAAATAGGTTAAATAAAGGTGTTTAAATCCATTCCGCAGATTTTTGCCAAAATATATTTTGCTGATCAAGCCCTTCATGATTAGTTAATGAGCAAACAGAGTCAAATAATCCAATAATGGACTGTACCAAGATGCAAGTAGGGGATTTGTAAATAGTGGTGGTCCAAGCATGTGGGCTGGACTGAATAAATGAACAAAGGAATGTGGATTATTGACTGTTAACACATCACAGCTCACATTTTAACAAAAGGCCAAGGGCACAGAATATTTCCAGGATATTTGGCATAACATCCAGCACTGAAATTTAATGCAGATGGGCACAAACCCAAGACTCCTCGATGGCACATTTGGTGCGAGAGTGCTGTGCACTGTATTTTAAACCCACATTTCAATCGGAGTATTGAGTGGAGCACAAGGCAATGCCCAGAGTAAAAGCCCCAATGATGACAACAAGAGCGATCATATTCCACACACACTGTCTGAATGAATGGATATCTGTGGGGGGAGGGAGAGAGAAAGAGAGGTACAGAGTGAGAGGAAAGGGAGGGCTGAGGTGAGTGAGTTCAATGAAATCTTTGGATTTTTGTGGTGATTCAAGACAGGCAAAGAACCGCATATAACATATATAACCAACCGCACAAATTATGATATAATGTTCTATTTGATATACAGTGTGAGTGAAAGACTAGTTTTTAATGCAAATGCTTTCATTAAGTATAATATCAGTATATCATTTAACCGAAATTTTAGTGCAAACTTAATTTTTGAGAAAATGGACATTAAAATGTCTTAGTATTTGGTTTGCACTTGTAGCTTTAATGACAGCATGAACTCCACAAGCTTGGTCAACTTGCAAAATGTATTTAATCTGACATGTGATTTTAAACATTTTATGTCATTACGTTTATTTATATATTAGGTATAATTTAGATATATAAAGTATCATTTTTAGGGATGCACCGTTATGAAAATTTTGGCCGATACTGATAATTCTCTATATTTAAAAGCCGATAACCAATATATTGGCCGATTTTTGAGATATTTCAAGCAATTCAAAACCATCATTGTGAACTGTGCGCATCTGAAGTGTCTCCGCTGAAGGAAATAATCCATTATTTATCGGCTTTAATATATCGGCCAAATTGTCTTATTGGGCCGATAACGATAACATTTAAAATGAACACATATCAGCCGATACTGATATAGTGGCCGATATATCACGCATCCCTAATTTTTTTTTTATCTTTATATTTGTTTATATAAATGTTTTTTGGATATTTAAATTCGATTTTATATCCCTGATTTTCAATGGTAGTCTCAGACTGGACTTTTTCTCTGATATAACCTATAATAAACTCGCACACATTCAGTGGTGTGAAAAAGATCTTTTCCAACACACCCCCTGCCAAGGTCATACAAACCAGCTGTACATTTGATAAAATACAGCAAAAATGGCTGAGGTAGATTTTACACACCAGCACAACCAACAGGGTCAGTGGGACACGGAGGCCGTCCTATTCTCAGCCTGTCTGTCTACAGTGCAGACCATTAAAGGCAAGAAAAAACAGTGTTTCGACCATGATTCTCCATCTATACTATACCCAGTTGCTTCCATGTTTAATAATTAGCATCTGCAAAGTTGCAAAAATGACTAAATTTGACATTTGAAAGCAGATAGTGCTATTCTTAGTTCTATATACATCATTTTTGGGGGCCTTGAACTTAAAGGAATATTCTGACAGCTACTACAGAATATTTTATACTTTTAAAAAATACACTGAACAGTCACACACTTCCTTTAATAGACAAGATGTGATGGCATGACAATTTTTACACAACATGGCCAGGTGACAGTAAAAATCCATAAGCATTTGCATGTAATATCACAATTAAATGAGTTGATTAATCCTTCAAATTTCAATAAAAGCTTCATGCTGTAATAATTCAAACATTCTTTGCTTGACTGTACAGCTAAACATTTGTACATTAGAGATTAGATCACGTTCACGTTCACTCAGTCCAGCAGCACATGTGAATAAGGTCCATTACAGATGGACCACAGGCAATGCAGGAACAATTCCCATGACATTCCCAGTTCACCTAGCAAGCCGGCATGTTATAGTGATCTCATCTCTTTCAAAACAGCCTTTTCCGCTGCTGTGACTCTAATTGGAGAGAATCCTCAACCATTGTCTCAAGCGCATTACATCATGCCTGTCTTTGCCTTTCTCTCTCTCCCTCCCTCCTCTCTCTTTCCTTTCTCTCTGTCAGTGTCTTCCATTGATCTATACACCTTTTCCCTGTATGAGATATGAAAGATTATCATCAGTTCAACAGAACACACTTGCATTCATTCATTAATTCATTCATGCATGCATGCATGCATTCATTCATTCACTGATTGATCTCTGTTACTACAGCAATACCTCTCACATCTGTTGGAAGTTTCCTTTCACTAAACGGACATTTCCAAATCACCTTGAGAATGGTGCACAGAGAATATTGCATTTACACATAAGTCAGACACAATGACTGTTGCATTGTATTTTGCATGCTGTCTTATACTCACTGTTCACTATGCAATATCAATGACAGCTGCAATCTAAGCGCGAGCGCACAGCTGCTCCAATCATCCGATTCACTACAAGGAAGCTTCACTGGCCAAAATCAGCACTGGTCCGGAGAAACCCGCATGAATATCCACCGCTGGCATCCTCAGAAACGCGATACTGTCCCGTATATCAATGACATTTTGATTTCCAGATATGCCCATTAGTAATAAAATGGCACGTTAAGGATTCAGCGGCGAGAGCAGCGGTGGTTGGTAGAGACCATTGTTCAAGAAAAGAGGGGGAGTTCGCTACTGTCTTAAAGTTGCAGCTTTCAAACAAATAATTGGATCTCCTCCATTCGTTTCCATGTTCACGCATGCAAATGTTTTGTGTATTTTATTTTTAAACTAATTACATTCAGGAAAAATCGTTTTAATGAGGTTTTCCGAATCGACCAGGACATAACTACATAAAAAAATGACTATTAAACATAAAACACTTATGTAGCCTAAACACTGCAAAAGTGCATGTCTGGACTAAATACTGTAGGGAAAAAACGAAAACCACAGAACCAAATGACAAACCTACCAAACAAACAATAAATAAATTAATAAATAAATACAATTAGAGAGAGAGAGAGAGAGAGAGAGAGAGAGAGAGAGAGAGAGAGAGTTGAAGTAATATTGAATTAATACACAGCTAAGATCCAGTCAGTTTCATTCAGTGACTCTTTCTGCAAGTGACATCTTTATGTCAGTAGGTGGACGACAAGCGAGCATTGTGTATTATGAGTCATTTTGAATCGTTCGACTATTAAAGGTGCAATATGTAAGACTTTTGCAGTAAAAAAAATCCCAAAAACCACTAGGCCAGTGTTATATATTTAGTTCAGCTGAGTACTTACAATATCCCAAGTGTTTCCAACTATTTGTAAATCGTGAGAAAATTGCAATTTTAACCAAGGCTCCGGGACGTGTGAGGAGTCGCCTGTCAATTGCGTCATACCCGTGTTGCAATCTGTTTCCGGTTTTATTTTGTAGAAACCATGGAAACACCAAATACGCTTTAATATATTACATATTTTAATAGACAAGAGAACAACTGTTTGGTTGCGTTTATAGACAGAAAACTAATGTTATATAGCTCAACACGTTTAATCTTATTGTTTAAATCAAATTTTCTTGATTTTTTTACGAGTACCATGCTTTACCATGCCTCAGAGAAAAACACTATTTTGTGAAGTAGCTAACATAGCATAATCAGATGCAGCTTTATTTTTTAGTAACAGTAATACAGCATTTTCTCCATCATACAGTACATTTTAAAATGAATTGCATGCCATTTATCAACACAAGCCATCCAGCATTTAATATGATATTCTAAAATCGATCTATCTTACTGCAGTGTGTAACAGTGTCTCACAGCAGCCACTGAGCGAACACACACAGTAACGTTATAACATCATATTCAACACATTCAAATGTATCTAATATGATAAACAGAGCTGCGTTACCTCATACTCAAGACCGGAAAAGCGGAAGCGGTGCCGGCAACTGTGGCATAATAAAGGTTCCGCTGCTCGCGGTGTGTTGCGCAATCCAGCGTTCAGCTCCCACAACACTCGCCCTGCTCTGCTTCATACTACAGCAACGTTAATAATCGCATCCATGAACATGAATTCTTCCTGAGTCCTATCACAGTTGTTTCCACCGTCCGTTGAGGTGAAGACTACACGTCCCAAGAGTCCGCGCTCAAACTTGTCGTCATCGAGCTACGCCTTTGTTTGAATAGGCCTCTAGCGACCTCTAGCGGACAGAAATCTTACATATTGCACCTTTAAAGCGGAACTCAGTAAGATTTGCGAAGCTCCCCCTAGAGGTTCCTTCAGTGAATCACACTGTCGTAAATACTCCAAGCGCAGCTTTGGACTACAACGACTACAATGCTCACCAACGCAGTAGTTTTGCAAATACAGTACAAGAAATCTCGATGGAGGTGGGTAATTTTCAAAATTATCTTATAAAGTATATAATATACAGTATTCATTGTTTTTGAATTACCGTAAAGCATTTTGTCACTCTCGCATGAACATGAACATGAGGCGAGATTGTGTCGGTTCGGCGCAGCTCAACTTGCAAGTGCTGTTTTCTGGCGTAGACATGCCAGAGGGGGTTAGTGCTCGCCTCAAATACACCACTACAAGTCAATTAACCAAAAGGACTTAGAAAACTATTTATGAAGGTAAAAAAGTTCTGCTTTAACCAAACAACATGCAACTCTTAGGGGCCGTTTACACGACACCATTTTCAACTAAAAAGGGAAAACTTTTTGTGCATTTTGGCCGTTCATTTACACGACAATGGCGTTTTGGTGCCTACAAAAAACTCAGACTTTTGAAAACGGGTTTCAAAGTGCAAGTCTCTTTGTAAACAACAAAAATGGGAATCTGTGAAAATGATTACATCGTGCACATGCGCATAACATGTTCAGTCTATAGTGTTTTATCGCCATCTACTAGCCTGCCAGCAGAATACAGAGTTTTTAGTCATTTTCACGGATTTGTATGAATGGGGATCGTTTTAACAATGGTGTCGTTTGTATGCGGAAAAATTCTCGTATTAACCATATCAATGTTGTGTAAACATACCCTAATTTATTCGGTATGCAGATCCTTGTTCCCACCACCGATGGCTGAAGCTCAAAAGTGTACATTGATAAACATCTATTTTTGTTGTTTTTTTTATAAATTTTATAAATTCTCTAATGGCTGACAAAGATAAAACTTAAAGGGTTTGTTCACCCAAAAATGAAAAGTCTGTCAATACACCCTCATGTCATTCCACACCCGTAAGACCTCCGTTCATCTTCGGAACACAAATTAAGATATTTCTGATGAAATCCAAGAGGTTTTTCTAACAGCAGTTTAACCACCACTTTCAAGGTCCAGAAGACATTGTTAAAATATTCTACATGGCCGTTTTATGAAACGACGAGAATATTTTTTGTGCGCAAAAATGAAACAAAAATAATGACTTTATTCAACAATATTTTCTCTTCTGTGTCATTTTTCTACACTGTTTATGTCCAGCGCTTCCAGGTTCAACATCAGAACGGCGACTCATTATTGGCAGACACTGTTCACGTGAGCAGCACGACGCATGCGTGTGATGCTGACGCAGAAGCCGGCCAATAGCGAGCGGACATATACAGTACCTTTCTGGAACTTGAAAGTGGTGGTTAAATTGCTGTCTATGGAAGAGTACGAAACCTCTCTGATTTTATCAAAAATATCTTAATTTGTGTTCTGAAGATTAACAAAGGTCTTACGGATGTGGAACGACATGAAGGCGAGTATAAGTCTTAATAATTTTTGTCCACTTTGCAGAAAATGTCATTTGTTGAAATTTATTAGCACAAAGTCTCTTGATAAAGTGTGGCTCCAGGGAGCACTACACCATAGACCATAAATCACGGCAGAGTAATTAACAATTAAGCAAAATATGTTAAGTTAGGAGTTACAGATCTAGTGCAGCTAGAATGTCCCTCCTTTGGACAAATGTTCATTATGGAAAGATGTTTAAGCAGTAGAGACTGACTATAGAGATGCAGTGTGTGCCGTGTCACTCCCGCAGGAAAGACCTCAGGCTGACGGGCCTGTCGCTGTCCATGGTGCTGCTCCAGTGAGGAGCCGAGCACTGCTGTCCACGGTCATAACAGTGAGCTAAGGAAAATGAGCTCAGCCTCTATAACAGCCGACAGGCAAAAATAAACCTGGGCATTTCAGTCATGTTTAAAATACTTTCTCCTTTCTTAATTTAATGTGCCAAGACAACTATAAGTAAGCCAATCGCATGTAGATTTCTCAAAGAGTGTAAACACTGTTGCTCTGCAGCACTATCAAACATGGCTTTGTTTGTTTGAGCAGTCATGTCACCTTCTAACAAAATCTTTTCGTGAAATTGTGTTTGTGGCGCAGAAATTGCACACCTTGCCTTTACATTAAACATGAAATAATGACCCCATTTTGTTTTTTTCAATCACATTCCTGGTCATATTATGCATGATTCATCAATGCATGTAATCTAATTGAAATTGGCTAATGTAACCTAAGCCAAGCAGAACTTGGATAATAGTATACAATAGTCTAATAGCTGTTTAACAGTGTATTAATGTTTAATAGTTTTAAGTGTTAACCAGTAGTCTGATAGCTTTTTAATGTCCCATTAAAACATGTCACATTATGGAAGTAAAATGGGTTGTGAAAGACATTTCTTGTTGACTTCGAATGTTCTCTATAGAAACCCAGTGATCATGGATTGTGATGAGCTGAACCCCTGTAGCAAGGGACGAACTCCTCAGAGAGAGAGAGAGCTGAGCTGAGCTGTCTCTGAGGTACATTGCTATTCTACATCAACAACACTATGCTGTACTTCTCTCTTGAGTCACAGGAAATAAATAGTTCACATAACATCTTTACATACTGTAATTCCCTCTTGTGGCGATAATAATATCTCAGGTAGCAACTTGATGTAAATGGCTTCACATTTTTTATATTATATTTGGATGGATGGATGGATGGATGGATGGATGGACAAGTTGAATAGACAGCTGGAAGGATGGATGGAAGGATGGATGGACGGATGGATGGCCAAGTTGAATAGACAGCCGGATGGATGGATGGATGGATGGATGGATGGATGGATGGATGGATGGATGGCCAAGTTGAATAGACAGCCGGATGGATGGATGGATGGATGGATGGATGGATGGATGGATGGATGGATGGATGGATGGATGGATAAGTTGAATAGACAGCTGGAAGGATGGATGGACGGATGGATGGATGGATGGATGGATGGATAAGTTGAATAGACAGCCGGATGGATGGATGGATGGATGGATGGATGGATGGATGGATGGATGGATGGATGGATGGATGGACAAGTTGAATAGACAGCCGGATGGATGGATGGATGGATGGATGGATGGATGGATGGATGGATGGATGGATGGATGGATGGATGGATAAGTTGAATAGACAGCTGGAAGGATGGATGGACGGATGGATGGCCAAGTTGAATAGACAGCCGGATGGATGGATGGATGGATGGATGGATGGATGGATGGATGGATGGATGGATGGATGGATAAGTTGAATAGACAGCCGGATGGATGGATGGATGGATGGATGGATGGATAAGTTGAATAGACAGCCGGATGGATGGATGGATGAATGGATGGATGGATGGCCAAGTTGAATAGACAGCCGGATGGATGGATGGATGGATGGATGGATGGATGGATGGATGGATGGATGGATGGATGGATGGATGGATGGATGGATGGATGGATGGATGGATAAGTTGAATAGACAGCCGGAAGGATGGATGGACGGATGGATGGCCAAGTTGAATAGACAGCCGGATGGATGGATGGATGGATGGATGGGTGAAAGATTTAGTGTTTTTTGAAAGAAATCAACATATATTCAGCAAGCATGCATTAAATAAATCAAAAGTGACATTATAAATTCTATTTCAAATAAATTTTGTTCTTTTGAATTTTCAAAGAATCACAAAAAACATTTCCACAAAAATATTATGAAAATAAACAGCACAACTGTTTTAAACATTAATATTAAAATGGCTTTAATAAGAAGATTTTTATTATTTTTTATCAAATAAATGCAGCCTTGGTGAGTATACACTCACCAGCAACTTTTTAGGTATTCCTTCACTGTAAAAAAAACAATTCCTTAAAAAAAAATGGATAATGTACGGGCAGAAAATTACCAGGACAATAATCCAGTAATTTTTACAGACATTTCCATTAACCCTAAAACACAACACAATAAAGTTAAAAATTCAAAATACAGGTAAAACATCTGTAAAAAAATAAATACGGAAAAAATCCATCAAATTAATACAATATGCCCTATTTTTACAGATTTTTTTAGAGTATTGCTAGTCCTGGGTTGGACCCCCTTTTGCCATCAGAGCTGACTTAATTGTTGGTGGCATAGATTCAATAATTAGTTCAATGGTGCTGGAAACATTCCTCAGAGATTTTGGTCCATATTGATATGAAAGCATCACGCAGTTGCTACAGATTTTTGTCGGCTACACATCCATGATGCGAATCTCCCATTACACCACATCCCAAAGGTGCTCTATTGGATTGAGATCTAGTGACTCTGGAGGCCATTTTAGGATAGTCAACTCATTTTCATCTTCAAGAAACCATGAATCTATCAAAGAGACGTGTCATTATGTCATTATATACTTGCATGTATATAACCAAACAACATACATTTATTTATACCATCTGATGCAAAGCATGCTGGGAATTAGAAATCTGCTGCAACTCAACTCAATCATATTAAGTTCAGCATACTACAATGAAATTTTGAGTTCACTCAACGTTTTCTATTAAGTACAATTAACTTTCATTATTATTTGAGTGAAACAAACTGATTTCATTTAATTAATTTCACTGTTTCCTGTTAATGTTCACTGACCTCTGGCAACAACAAGAACATACTGAATGAATGAATAAATATACTTTTTAGAGATTGTGAAGTAATTACTAAATGCATTGAGTTGCCATGTTATTGGCTGATTAGATATTTGCATTAATGGATGGTTGAACAGGTGTACCTAAGTGGCCGATGAGTGTATATATACACATGTCCTTTTGTGAGGAAATTAGTTCATACAGATTCAAAATAACATGAGGATGATTAAATGGCAGAAGTATATATATATATTTCTTTAAAACATCCTTCGGTCCTGCCCAAGATATTCAGCCTTTAGAAATGCTGATGCTAAAACAGAAAATCTTTTCATGTGAATATTAATAAACATGCTAAATACTTCCACGCAGTCACACATTAGGTCTAGTTTTGCTTGCTTTGAGTGTCTGAATTCTGCAGTTAGGGTTTTTTAAAGATCAAAGAGAATGTGTTTTATCAAGCTTGACATTTACTCCAGCTTTACAAGCGCTTTTTAAGGTTTCACATTTGAGGCGGTATCGTGCTGTATCGTCTGATTCCTGCTCAGCTTGACAAATTCCTTGCTGATTTCACACCAGTGACTCAGGTTACTGAAACACAAATCGACATATGACTAGTGTGTGAGAGGAGGGAATAGATAAGCTCTTGTGACTTCCGTGAGGTCTGTAAAGGACGTCTTTGTGTTTTGAATGCCTGTGTTTGATGCGGCGAAGAGGGGTGGATGAACTAGGCCGATGTTTGAGAGCTGTTCGAGAGGGATTACGAGACCCTAGTCCCTGATAAACCATTTTATCTGTGTCATCCCAGCGGAGGCCAAGTTATTACACGACTACTACCATGTAAACTCCTCATAAAACCGTGTAGTAAAGCTGTTTACTGGCCTTCATCATGGTGATGGATATCATAAGGAGCAGGCCAATAAAACTAGCAATTCAAAATTACAACAATAATAATTAGTGAAATAAAAACTAGAGCTTGTCTTGTTATTTACATTTGAGATAAAGTTTGATGGACGCTCTATAAGACTGCTCAAATTCAGGTGATTTGTTATCTAACACTTTAAACCTGGAGTGGAAAGGATTCATTCCACTGTTGCTAATCCAATTTTCTGGATTATACAACATTAATGTAAATCAACACTCACACTCTGCATAATAATCACATATGAAACATCATGATATACTTCAGGGTGCAAATTGGTAGTTTAAGATGCCTGTTGAGATTTTTAATATTTTGATGTAAATGGGCCAGCAGCAGAACAAACCCTAAATATTAAACTTGTGTGTAACCTGTTCATGCAATAGACATTAAAAATGTCTCAAACCATGGAACCTGTTGAGGAGAGGTGTGCTATTGTAAATCTAAATGCTAAAAACCACCTCAAGAACACAGCAGCACACAAATTGTAACATCCTGGTAACCATCTACAGCATTCTTGCGAGTGTATAAGAATGCAGAAATCTAGTCTATCAGATTGCATCTGTTATTTCCATTTGTCCACTGGATGTGATTGTTGCCAGGGTGTTTAAATGTTCAAATAAACAATAGTTCTGCTTTCATTCTCATATGCACTAATTAAAGAGTATCCATGCAGAAAATGCCCTTTCCACATCTTCACTCACACAAGACTTGAATTACAATAGAAAAGCATTAGATCAATAATAACAAATCTCTTTGACTATAAGCATTTTTAAACAACAGGCATCCAGCAAAAAAAAAAAAAAAAAAAAAAAAAAAAAAAAAAAATCTTTTGTTGGTATATATATTTTATGCATATATATATATATATATATATATATATATATATATATATATATATATATATATATATATATATATATATATATAATGCATATATATATATATATATATATATATATATATATATATATATATATATATATATATATATATTTTTTTTTTTTTTTTTTTTTTTAAAGTTTGGTCTGGAAATATATGCTGGAATCCTACTGGATGCTTATCTCCCCAATGGAACAATCCTTCTAATTAGCAGCTAAATGAACATTTACATATCAAACACAGAAAGGCTGCTCATGTATTTCCACCTGTGTTCTTCAGTTTTTGTAGGGCTTAGTTGCCAAAGCACTGATGGGATTCCCTAACTCCAGTAAAGAGACAGAAAATGAGAGCAAACTCAAACCATATGGGGAATTCAAAAAGGTTGGCCCCTTGCAGCTGGGAGTTAATTGGACTGTGGCTTCAGACACTGGCTTCAGACTGGATGGGGATCCCAGTTCTCCATGGCTGTTAACTTGCCCTGCTCTCTCTGTGTGTGACCACACACTTGAGCTGTCAAAAAAACAACAACAAGAACAAACAAACAAAAATAAAAATGTACTCAGAGTGTGCGGCCCCTGTAGTTCAGGAGAGAAGGGGGAAAAAAATCAATTGACTTCATACTATGAAGCAACTGTTTGGCTACCAACATTCATCAAAATATCTTCTTTTGTGTTCAGCAGAAGAAAGAAATTCATACAGGTCCAAAATTATGACAGAATTTTCATTTTTGTGTGAACTATCCCTTTAAGGCAAATATGAGCACATGGAAAACATTTCAGAGAAATGAGCCACCTAAAACCATACCATGAATTATTTAGGTTACGATATGACAGTAGTCTTGGATTTTATACTGTCAGCTATAGGTGTGCATGTAACATCACACAAAAGCAAATATTTTCATTCACCAACAGCATTATAGAAATATTTTAAGGAAATTTATTCCCTATCCAAGCACCACAAAGGGTGACCACACATAAAGAGAATAAAACTACTTTTTAGGCCACTGATATGACCATGCGAAACTTGTCATTTTAAATGTTTGTCAAAAGTGCTTTTTATCTTTCTGAGAAAAAAATATCTTTAAGTACTATTACTATCTATAAAATATAAAAGATGCCAGATTCAGTTCCTCTAGAACACTGCAAACACAATATTCGTATCTGTCCTCCCACCATGTTATTTGGTAAACAAACTTTAAAAGTCTCCTCCAAGTCTGAGACAGGACTCTACAAACAAAATTGTCCCTCAAGCCCAATGCACTTATAAGCGACGATGCATCAGGCCTTCCAAACATCTCAATTCAAAGCCTCTATCTTACTTCTTTGACAATACTTCTGACATGAATAAAACATTCCACATCTTGAGTGTCCAGATTTGATGTATATCTGTGCAAGGTGTTTTTGCAGCGTAACCTGTGGGGACTGTGCTTGAATGAAGAAACTGGCAAGCTCAGACATTTTAATGCTATAGATCAGGGAAAAAAATGCCGTTTTGGTGATATCAATCTGCAGACAGCTATGGTGTTTGGATGTAGAAGACTTGCCGTAAATCAGTTTATTTTTTTATTTTTTTATTTATTTAAATGACCTAAGAGATGGCTAAACCACGCAAGACCTGAGAAATGATGTCTCTTGTGAAGACACACCTAAGAACACTCAGATACACTACAGACAGGATTAACTGTAATCAGAGATAAAATGCTGCATTTCGTCTCATGCTGAAGGCATTCCTAGATTAGTTCAGCATTGTGTTTATCCATCTTGGCATGATGAGAATGTAAATAAGAAGATGTGCTGCTAAGATTATTGCTGAGAGTCCACTTGCAAGTATAGCTATCATACTCTTATTAGTATAGCTGGCTAAGACATTTTTATCCCTAACCTTAAGCATTAAACTGGCTCATAGTTAGTCCTAAATCATTTGTGCTATTGAGATGAGTAATATCTCAAATTCTGCAGGTCGTTGAGAATAGGTATGTTATTTTCAATGCAAATATGGATGATAAAACAGGTAAAAAAAATGTACTTGCATTGAAGAAGGGACCCATACCATATTCAGACACCAGAATATCAAAGTTGGTTGGTTGGTTGGTTGGTTGGTTGGTTGGTTGGTTGGTTGGTTGGCAGGTTGGTTGGTTGTTTGGTTTATTGACAGGTTGGTTGGTTGGTTGACAGGCTGGTTGGTTGGTTGACAGGCTGGTTGGTTGGTTGACAGGCTGGTTGGTTGGTTGGTTGGTTGGTTGGTTGGTTGGTTGGTTGGTTGGTTGGTTGGTTGGTTGGTTGGTTGGTTGGTTGGTTGGTTGGTTGGTTGGTTGGTTGACAGGTTGGTTGGTTGGTTGGTTGACAGGTTGGTTGGTTGGTTGACAGGTTGGTTGGCACGTTGGTTGGTTGGTTGACAGGTTGGTTGGTTGGTTGACAGGTTGGTTGACAGGTTGGTTGGTTGGTTGGTTGGTTGGTTGGTTGGTTGGTTGGTTGGTTGGTTGGTTGGTTGGTTGACAGGTTGGTTGGTTGGTTGACAGGTTGGTTGGTTGGTAGGTTGGTTGGTTGGTTGGTTGGTTGGTTGACTGACAGGCTGGTTGGTTGGTTGACAGGCTGGTTGGTTGGTTGTTTGGTTGACTGGTTGGCTGGTTGGTTGGTTGACAGGTTGGTTGGTTGGTTGGTTGGTTGGTTGGTTGGTTGGTTGGTTGGTTGGTTGGTTGGTTGGTTGGTTGGTTGGTTGGTTGGTTGGTTGGTTGGCAGGTTGGTTGGTAGGTTGGTTGACAGGTTGGTTGGTAGGTTGGTTGGTAGGTTGGTTGACAGGTTGGCTGGTTAGTTGACAGGTTGGTTGGTTGACAGGTTGTTTGGTTGGTTGGTTGGTCGACAGGTTGGTTGGTAGGTTGGTCGACAGGTTGGTTGGTAGGTTGGTTGACAGGTTGGCAGGTTGGTTGGTTGACAGGTTGGCTGGTTGGTTGACAGGTTGGTTGGTTGGTTGGTTGGTTGGTTGGTCGACAGGTTGGCAGGTTGGTTGGTTGACAGGTTGGTTGGTTGGTTGACAGGTTGGTTGGCACGTTGGTTGGTTGGTTGACAGGTTGGTTGGTTGGTTGACAGGTTGGTTGACAGGTTGGTTGGTTGGTTGGTTGGTTGGTTGGTTGGTTGGTTGGTTGGTTGGTTGGTTGGTTGGTTGGTTGGTTGGTTGACAGGTTGGTTGGTTGGTTGACAGGTTGGTTGGTTGGTAGGTTGGTTGGTTGGTTGGTTGGTTGGTTGACTGACAGGCTGGTTGGTTGGTTGTTTGGTTGACAGGTTGGCAGGTTGGTTGGTTGACAGGTTGGTTGGTTGGTTGGTTGGTTGGTTGGTTGGTTGGTTGGTTGGCAGGTTGGTTGGTAGGTTGGTTGACAGGTTGGTTGGTAGGTTGGTTGGTAGGTTGGTTGACAGGTTGGCTGGTTAGTTGACAGGTTGGTTGGTTGACAGGTTGTTTGGTTGGTTGGTTGGTCGACAGGTTGGTTGGTAGGTTGGTCGACAGGTTGGTTGGTAGGTTGGTTGACAGGTTGGCAGGTTGGTTGGTTGACAGGTTGGCTGGTTGGTTGACAGGTTGGTTGGTTGGTTGGTTGGTTGGTTGGTTGGTAGGTTGGTTGACAGGTTGGTTGGTTGGTTGGTTGACAGGTTGGTTGGTTGACAGGTTGGTTGGC